>NW_026935409.1:0-62990 GCF_032062105.1 Saccostrea cuccullata | reverse complement strand
GGATTAGGAACATAGACAGATATGATGGACTTCTACAAGAAAGTATGGTCACTATGCACATGCATACACATGCGTGTATGTGCGCTGCAATCTGATTGGCTTAAACTTTAAACAGCTATAACTCCCTTGCTTTTCAACCAAACGGGGTGGGATTTAGAACATAGATATATGTAATGGACTTCTACAAGAAGGTATGGTCACCATGCTCATGTATGCACGTGCGTGCACGTGAAATGAGTAAAATAAAAAAAACACTTGAATGAGCGTATTTTTTTTTAATACTTTTGGATTAAATACTTTAATATTAAGTATATTAAAATATATATATTGTGTAGACAAGATGAAATGGTCATTACGCACATGCATTTACTTGCGCACGCGTGCAATGCTTAAATTTGAATGAACTTGGTACACTTCTGGGTAAACGTTGTTAAAGTCTCAAATGCATAGAATTTGTCTTATTTAATGAAGCTTACAAGGAATATGGCACCAAAAGGGAGTTGGGGAGCGTTTGGGGAACATCTGTAACGGTTCCCGTTACAATTAGCACTAGTTAAGGTCTTCCGTCTTCACGGAAGACCTTATAGTGATTCTACTGTTTCTTATTATTATTCTTATTATTAAGGTCTTCCGTCTTCACGGAAGACCTTATAGTGATTCTATTGTTTCTTATTATTCTTATTATTATTCTTTTTTTTGACAAAATTTTGTGCAGGCGATTTCTCGAAAACTATTCAGCGGTTTTTCATGAAACTTTCACAAAATATGTGTCATTATATGAAGTTGTTACATTCGAAGAGAAATTTGAAAAATTCGCTTCTGGTGCCAAGTTATGGACAATTTCCTGATTTTAAAATGCAATTTTGTCGCCCCTTTTTTTCGAAAATGGCTAAAGATATGAACTGGAGACTTATAAGAGATGATAGATCATGACTTTGTGGTTTGCAGAATCACCTTTTCGTGCGTCTTCAATACTTCCGGTCGTTAGGAGATGCAAATTAAAAAAAATGTATTTTCAAATTTTTTTGTTTTTCAGTATTTTTTATTCATGTTTGGTATGTTAATAGAAACCCTCCTTATAATACTTCCTATATGATTTGTTTGAATGTTGATAAATGTAAACTCTAGATATTAGCAATCAAAAATTTGAAGCGTGTCCAAAATGGCGGCTGTCTCTGTCAACGTCGACATTTCGCAATAGGGGTTTACCGAGGCAGCCGAGCGTTTACTTGAACGAAAGTAACATAAGGATAAATGAAATCTAAAGGAATACATGGATTGTCACGTCGTAGTAACGTTGCAGTTCTGTGTCAAACTAACGTCTTCTATAATTGGTTTTGGCTGGTTTTCAAAGTAGAAAAAGAAAAGACAAAATGTCTAAATGAAATTCGATACCTAATATCTTTATGCACCACGGAAAAACAGATCTTTTGAAAATCATATTTGTAAGTAATACTTTCTCAATAAAGAATATCAATGAATTGTAAGTATTAAACTTAACGACTGTTTTTCCCATGCACAAATGTGTCATATTAAACTAATAGAAAAGAAAGAAAATAAGAAAGACATTTTTTTAAAGATCGTTTAATGGAGTTTATATTAGCATTCTTGTCTCAAAGATCTGATTCAAGTTATTGAGCACAATTGGTATCCAATTCCCTGACCGTCGTAAGGCGAGCCATGTTTTTCGGCGAAACATTTCAACCTTTTCATGAAAGCTTAACTAATCGGGATAGTTCACAATGGGGATAAACAGGTAATTTTAAAAATAATTAAAAATTCATAGCCGTTTCACTACTTTAGTGTTACTTGCTTATTTAGAATATGGAATTTGTAAAATGTGTTAAAAATCCATACCTTTCACTGCTTTTAGTCAGGACATTTTAGCTATAAGAACGTGTGTTTTTTTCTTTCCATTTTTAGCTATCACACCTATTGAATGGAACATTCAAAAGAAAAGGCGCGAAGATTTACTCGTTGCGTTTGACGCAAAATTATGAATAGTGACTCGCCTATCATTATTCTAAGACAGATGTACTGTTGCAAGTATATACAAATACATTAAGAGCTGTGGTCCCAATGGCGTTTTAGTAAACGTGTAGGATTTTCATGCTGGATTTTCATGCTTGGGTTTAATCCCCTTGTGTGAAAAAAGTTTTTCACTTTTTTTCAGCTCGATTTTACCCTTTTTTTCCGAATCGGACGGAAGACCTCTCGTTGCTCGCAACGAGTTTCATATCTAGTTATTATTATTATTCTTTTTTTTGACAAAATTTTGTGCAGGCGATTTCTCGAAAACTATTCAGCGGTTTTTCATGAAACTTTCACAAAATATGTGTCATTATATGAAGTTGTTACATCCGAAGAGAAATTTGGAAAATTCGCTTCTGGTGCCAAGTTATGGACAATTTCCTGATTTTAAAATGCGATTTTGTCGCCCCTTTTTATCAAAAATGGCTAAGGATATGAACTGGAGACTTATTGGAGATGATAGATCATGACTTTGTGGTTTGCAGAATTGCCTTTTCGTGCGTCGTCAGTACTTCCGGTCGTTACGAATTGCAAACTTAAAAAATTCGTATTTTCTAACTTTTTTGTTTTTCAGTATTTTTCATTTATATTTGGTATGGTAGTAGAAGCCCTCCGTATAATGCTTACTATTTAATTTGTTTGAATGGTGATAAATCTAAACTCTAGATATTAGCATTCAAAAATCTGAAGCGGGTCCAAAATGGCGGCTGTCTCTGTCAACGCCGACATTTCGCAATAGTGGTTTACGGAGGCAGCCGAGCGTTTGCTTGAACGAAAGTAACATAAGGATAAATGAAATGTATAGGTATACTTGGATTGTCCCGTCGTAGTTACGTTGCAGTTCTGTGTCAAACTAACGTCTTCTATAATTGGTTTTGGCTGGTTTTCAAAGTAGAAAAACAAAAGACGATTGCGCACAATGTGCAAATGAAATTCGATACCTTATATCTTTTGTGCATCACGGAAAAACATATAAGTAATACTTTCTCAAAAAAGAATATCAATTAATATTGTCAGTATAAATCTTCACCACTGTTTTTCCTATACACACTTGTGTCATATTAAACTATAAATAAGACAAATATAAGAAAACGATTTTTTTAAAGATCGCTTCATGGAGTTTATTTTAGCATTCTTGTTTCAAAGATCTGATTCAAGTTATTGAGCATAAATGATTTCTGATTCCTTGACCATCAAAGGGCGAGCCATGTTTTCCGGCGAAACGTTTCAACCTTTTTCAATTAACTAATCGGGATAGTTCAGTTTGGGGATAAACAGGAAATTGAAAAAAAAATCATAACCGTTTCACCGCTTTAGTGTTACAAGCATATATACAATATGGACTTTTTAAAATGTGTTAAATATACTTTCTAAATCTGGAATCTTAGGCTATGAGAACGTTCTTTTTTTTAATTTAATTGAAGCTATCACACCTATTTAATAGAACATTCCAAAGAAAAAGCGCGAAGATTAACTCGTGGCGTTTGGCGCTAAATTTTGAATAGTGACCTGCCTTTCATAATTTTAAGAGAGAGGCACTGCTTCGTAAATATGTACAAGTAGATTTAGTGTAGATGTCCCTATAGTGTAATATTTAGTGCGTTGAAATTTTGTGCTGGCGACTTGGGTTCAATCCCCTTGTGTGCAAATCTTTTTTTACATTTTCAGCACGATTTTACGTTTTCTTTCCGGAATCGGACGGAAGACCTCTCGTTGCTCGCAACGAGTTTCATCTAGTTATGTTCCCCAAACGGAGTTTGGGAACATATTGTTTTTACTCGGTTTCTTATTATTATTATTATTATTATTATTCTTTTTTTTCTTCTTTGTTCTCCGGTACTTTTTTGTCCGCGAGTGTTCTTGTAAAACTGTTCACCCAACTAAGCTAAAACCTTTTTAGGGTTAATAGGTGTGTAGTGTAGGTGTGCGGAACGAAGGTCATTTTGCGCGCATACGCATGCACGTGCGGGCGCGTGGTATGAGTGAAATGACCGATATACTTAATATAGCTATAACTTTTACATTTTTTAATGAAATGGTTTGAAACTCATTATATAAAGATATATTAATAGTGTAAATAATGTGACACTGTCAAATTAGCACGATCTCACGCGCATGCACGTGCGCTTCGCTCTGATTGGCTGAAACAAAAACCTCAATATCTTTTCTGTTTTTTGACATAATGATATGAAATTTAAAATATAGGCATACTTTAGGATGTTCTACAATGCATGATATATAACAATTTCATGAAAACACGCGCATGCACGTGCGCTGCAATCTGATTGGCTGAAACTTTAAATGGCTATATCTCCTTGGTTTTCAACCAAACAGGATGGAAATTTAAAACATAGTCACATTATTATGGACTCCTACAAGATGATATAGAAAAAATTCACAAATCACGTGCGTGCACGTGTGCTGCGTTCTGATTGGCTGAAACAAAAATCTATATTTTTTCTGTTTTTTGACGAAATGCTATGAAATCTAATATATATATATACTTTAGGATGTACTATAATATTATGTATAACAATTATCGTGAAAACACGCGCATGCACGTGCGCTGCAATCTTATTGGCTAAAAATGTAAATGGCTATAAATCCCTTGTTTTTCAACCAAACAGGATGGGATTTAGAACATAGATAAATATAATAGACTCCTACAAGAATGTATAGTCCTCATGCACGTGCGTGCACGTGAAATGAATAAAATTAAAAATACGCTTAAATGAGTGTATTTCTTAATACTTCTGGATTAATTGAATTGATATTAAGTATATTAAAATATATAAATAGTGTAGACAAAACAATATGGTCATTACGCACATGCATTCAATGCCTATTTTTAAATATAATTTCATTTTTCGCGTGCAATGCTAAAATTTAAATTGCATAAAGTATTTCTTATTTAATAGCGATTGCAGGGAATATGGCACCAAAACGGAGTTGGGGAGCGTTTGGGGAACATCTGTAACGGTCCCCGTTACAATTAGCCCTAGTTATTATTATTATTATTATTTTTCTTATTTCTTCTCCGGTACTTTTTTTGTCCGCGAGTGTTCTCAGAAACTGTTCACCCAACTGAGCTAAAACCTTTTTAGGGTTAATAGGTGTGTAGTGTAGGTGTGCGGAACGAAGGTCATTTTGCGCGCATACGCCTGCACGTGCGTGCGCGTGAAATGAGTGAATTGACTGATATACTTTATATAGCTATAACTTTTACATTTTTTGATGAAATGATTTGAAACTCATTATATAAAGATATATTAATACTGTAGATAATGTGACACTGTCAAATTAGCATGAACTCACGCGCATGCACGTGCGCTTCACTCTGATTGGCTGAAACAAAAATCTCAATATCTTTTCTGTTTTTTGACAAAATGCTATGAAATTTAAAACATATGCATACTTCAGGATGTACTACAATATGACATATAACAATTGTCATGTAAACACGCGCATGCACGTGCGCTGCAATCTGATTGGCTAAAACTTTAAATGGCTATAACTCCCTTGTTTTTCAACCAAACAGAATGGGATTTGGAACATAGATAGATATAATGGACTTCTACAAGAAGGTATCGTCACCATGCACATTCATACGCGTGCGTGTACGTGCGCTGCAATCTGATTGGCTGAAACTTTAAATAGCTATAACTCCCTTGGTTTTCAACCAAACAGGATGAGATTTGGAACATAGATAGATATAATGGACTTCTACAAGAAGGTATGATCACCATGCACATCCATACACGTGCGTGAACGTACACTGCAATCTGATTGGCTGAAACTTTAATCAGCTATAACTCCCTTGGTTTTCAACCAAACTGAGTGGGATTTAGAACATAGATAGATGTAATGGACTTCCACAAGTAGGTATGTCACCATGCTCATGTATGCACGTGCGTGCACGTGGAATGAGTAAAATCAAAAATACACCTGAATGAGCGTATTTTTTAATACTTTTGGATTAAATATTTTAATATTTAGTATATTAAAGTATATAGATTGTGTAGATAAGATGATATGGTCATTACGCACACGCATTCACATGCGCACGCGTGCAATGCTAAAATATGAATGAACTTGGTACCCTTCTGGGTAAACGTTAAAGTCTCAAATGCATAAAGTTTGTCTTATTTAATGAAGCTTACAGGGAATATGGTACCAAAAGGGAGATGGGGAGCTCATATGCTTTTATTATTATTATCTAAAAAAAAAACAATAATTTCCTCCTGTCTTATTTATGCATTACCTATCGAAAAAAAAACCAACAGTTATATATGAATCCATAGTACTTAATTTCTTAATCGCTTCTTTATCGCACTTTATAAGTGCTGACTTTTAAAATGCACGGTAGTTCTTTTACGATATAAATATTTAGCTCAACATTTAATTCAACGAAAATAACTGGGGATTTCGAAGCACAAATACTGAGTAAGTTGTCTTTAAAGAAAACGAACACCCTAATTTAACGCCACATTCATGACCACTTTGAAAGGTTTCTGATCTATCATCAATTCTGTACCACCGTACAGAAAACAGGGTTAAACGTCAAAGTAAACCGTCAACTGTAAAAGTCAGTGTTTTTGCAAAAGTCCACTAGGAAAATTATACATACTAAATATAAGACGCAGAAAATATATAATTATTGTACTCTTTAAATCAAATAATATTTTTTCCCAATAACATGCTTTAAATATATTCACACCTTCTTTTAATATCTATTTTTTTTACATATGTATTAAGGGAAAAAAAAGATTTCAAGCAATGCTTTCACAAGCAGTGACTTAATTCATTTAAAACAATCATGTATCAACATCAACATTTATACGATTCAAAACTTTGTAATGTACAACAAGTGGGGTTTGTATAATATTGAAAAGTACAGATAAAAAGTCAATTGAATGATTACAATCAAAGTAAGTACTATGGCGATGGATATCATGGCGTTTGAACCTCTTTTTTCATCTTCAGTTGATATACAGTTTTCTTTCCTACCCGCTGAGAAAAAATATTTTGAATCATATACGATGCAAGCTGAATTATAATTTTTCTTTTCAAAATCCGTTGAAACAGGATAAGCATTTTCTCAGAATTTTTGCAAAGAAAATAAAACATCAAACGAAAATCAGTATGAAATATGAATTTTATTGTGCTTAACTTCTTTAAGAATGAGACTTGCTAATTCATGGAATTAAAATAATATTAGATTTTGTGTCGAATTTGCGTCCCTGGGGGAAAATGAAGAATATCATGTAAGATTTTTATTTGACAATTGAATAATATGTGCAAAATTAAAATCGTCGAAAAATAAAAATGGGAGTCATTCTTAAAAGTAGACGTAATAAACATAAATTATTTAACATTCCCTCTAAATAAGGTTCAGTTCATTAAACATGTATATAAGTTATTTATATAATTATCTGCATTGAAATGCCCCATTTCTATTGCCTTACCTTTACAACCCGTAACAAAATTACATTTTTCCTCCTTACAGCTACAATTGTTTGACAACGTACTCCATAATTTGGATAAGTACAGTTTTGTTCTACAGCCTTGTCCTTTAAAACCCGGTGGACAAGCTAAAAAATGCATGTTATTTAATTCATTTCGTACAAATAATTATGATGAAAATTGACATTTATATACATGTACCATTAGTGCGTCATAAATTTGTTTACCTGAAATCCCAAAATCACGATTTCTATTAATTAATAACATACACACTTCAATTTGAAAGAAAATTAAAAGAAAGTATACTGATATTTGACTGTTTGATGGATTCATTAATTCACACTGGTTGAACATCGTAAAGAAAATTTATATATACCAATATTTTTTCACAGATTGTAAGATTTTTAAAACGAATTATACAGCATGTAAGGAATGAAGTTTACATCGACATCCGTTCACGTGATCACAGTATTGCTCGTACATTTACACTCTGACTGACACTCCTACCATAGCCTGGGTAGCGACAGGGTCGTTTACAGCCTGGACCGAAATATCCCAAGTCACAACCTGATATGAAATATGTGCTTGTTTAAAAAAAAATTATCACATGATTCTCCTTTTAATTCCAAATATTCATCACATTTAAAAAGAGAGAGAGAAAGAAAGAGGGAGTATTGAAACTAAAACATTAGTTATACTTACTGCTCAAATTGTTTGTGAAACATTCAATATCACCTAAATAAATGAATATTAATGATAATTCAAAGCCTTCAAATAAAATTTTACACATATTGCTTTATATGTTCCTGATTGATATTTTTCTTTTTAAAAATAAATTTATCTAGAACCATAACAAAAGCGAATGGTTATGGAATAATTTAATGTTCGTTCTGCATACATTTTGTTTCCTTCTTATTTGAAATTCAAATAATAACTATTATGAAAACATGAAGTATAAAAAGGAAATGATAAAAAATGTTCTTGAAGTACTTATGGGAACGTACATGGAAGAAACATACAAAGAAGGAACAATTTATTTTTAATTTCTATTCACCACCAATATCACAACTTACCGGTCTAGCATATTTAAGTGAAGCGAGTCCACCCAAGACAATCTACTCCGTGGATTCCCTGTGTGATCCCAAGTCCTCAAAACAACAGCTTATTAATGATTTGTATATAATAATCATGCTTAAGGCTTCTGCACCTATTAGATATATATAAAAATACTTCCGAACTTTTTTTTTTGAAATAAAGCATAAATTTATCCATTCCCATTATATTAAAGGTAGTTTTACAAATAATCTTGCTCTTTAAAACTGAAAAAAAATATTGTTAAATGAGGATACTTACTTAACTGTAGCATTTCACACGAAGAAAGCATCGTGATCTTCACACACACATAAGTAACCGGAAGTCAAAGATTACGCAGCAGAGGAAACAAGATATTCTAATATTTTGTAGGCATTGGTTACAATTATAACAAACGCCAAAGATAATTAAGCTCAAGTAATATTTACATCGCAGCATCAAGATATTATTTGCAAACTACCAGCGATGACAGGAATAAATAACTATCCCAATTAATAACAAAAAAGTACAAATATCTGTAAATTAATAAATGTAAATTTACATAGATTCGCATACAACTCAGTGACCTATAGAACGTAAAAGTGAAATTTTCAAATTCCCTTAACCTAAAATGAAGGCAACTTGTAGAAATACGAGCAATAAAAATATTTAAGAAGTCGGCACAATGCCAATGGTAATTCTATAGTGCCTGAAACTATTTATAAACATGTAAGCGTTTGATACCAGTGGTAAAATTTAAAACTTCACTGAAACTAGGTCGCATATGTACACTAGCATCATTACCATTGTGCAATTAACACATTTCAGTTAACTTAAGATAATGGTATCACAGTATGCTTTACTTTACTTTCACAACCAGTAACATAATTGCATTCTTCCTCCCTGCAGTCACATTTTGACTTGCAATTTAAACCAAAATATGGATATGAGCAATTTTGTTGACATGCCTTACCTCGGAAACCATGTGGACATTGTAGAAAAAGAAATAAATTTCTTGCATGTTTTACTTTCACCGTACAATTTCTCTAATGACAGGTTAAGATTTTATGATGTTCAATGCAATCAGAATTAATTATCTATCTTTCGTAACGTGTACAGCAACAAGGAAAAGAAAATGAACTTAAACATATATTCATTGCATTATTTGAACCTTAAATTGAATTCTTTTTTTTTAGAATTCATGAAAAAATTTGAAACCTTATTCAAATCTTTTATAGGACACTTAGCATCTTCTTCTTTATCAGTCTACTGTATGATGTTGAGTTACAAAATTACAACATGTACGTTTGCTAAGTACATGCACTTTAAAAAATTGTTATGCTTTTTTGTATTTAAAACATGCCATACAATATAAAAAAACTACTAGTACCTTGACATCCATTTACATGATCACAAAATTGCTCGTAACATAGACACTTTAACTGGCAACCTTCACCATAGCTTGGGTAGCGACAGGGAAATTCACATGCAGGACCGGTATATCCTACATGGCAGCCTGAAATTAACGTTTGAATTCAAATTCAATTGAATAGACATATTAGGGTACGTAAATCAATCTTGTTAACCCAATATTAGCTAAAGAAAATGAGGACGTATACTCCATTTTGTATAGGTTGAAACTTAAAAGGACGCATCTTCAGTTTGTAATGGCTCAAATCAAAATAGCAAAAGCTTTGGTAATAATATGTCATGGCTCATCTATCCACAATGCCACGATGTCGATGTCGATGGATTTCTAACATGTAAATTTGCTGTCTACATGTGATTTTCTTTGAGATAAAAAAACTATTAGTGGTTCTCGAGCGAAATCAATTCAAATCTTCTATTCCATAATGTACATGTACACGTATATGCATTTAAATATTTTAGGTGTTTATTTTTTGTGAAACATTACTATGTTATAGTACCCCCTGGGAAAAACGGACAAAAAAGTTACAATCTCACTTTCAAACTAAATTAAAAAAAAACCTGTGGACGTGTTTGTAGAATCTGACCAGGTATGTTCAGCCGACCAAATCATGGACATTTAAACCATAAATGTTTCGTACAAATGATTCCTGCAGATCACAGGTCAAATGCGCCCATCTTCTTACGTTGATGTCAGAAGGAAATGTAGATATTTAGAACATGAACTAGTTATACTTTCCATTTGTATAAAAATCCGTGTGTTTGTATTATCATTTTTTGATAAATATGTATCTTAGGTTGAAAACATTTATTGTTGGCTTGTGTTATTCTTTAAAAAATGTTAACACACTGGTAAGGAATAAATAATTTATGTGGCGAAAATTGCTGCTAAAAGACCTTCAATACATTGTCTAGAAAAAGTAGCTACTGAACGGACATTTTGCGTTCATTCCGGTTATTTAATATACACAAAAACGCCTTGTTAGCATATGCATTGTATACACTACAAATGATTATAATTTAGAGTTGATCAGCTTGTCATCTAGCGCTATTACATATGTCGTTATTGTCCACGTGTCTCAGTGATTGATTAAAGTGTCTGCTCTAGAGTCACGGGGAAGGGTTTCGATTTTTACGTCGCGGGTTCGAATTCCACAGTCGAACTGGGGACCAGACTTCGGATGAGACCGTAAAAACCAAGGTCCCGTGTCGCAGTAGACTCCAACCGTATGTGGTGGCGTCTCCATATAAGTAAAAAGTTCTCGAGGTGGACGTTTAATGACAAGACAAACATATCAGGTATAAATTTAAAAGCAAGAGCGTTAATAGGATGGTCACCATGAGTGTCAAACAAATAAAAAAAAAGTACACAGAGACTATAACCTAAATGTTTAATAAGCATTTTTTTAAAATATATATATATATATATCATGCATACATATTTTCAAAAATAAACTTATTTTGTACTCTGACTTGTATGCTTACAATATTCCACTTTCTGAGAGTGAGTGAGACGCTACTAAAACATGTAATACACATACATTTAACTAGGATGCATATTTTGATATGATCGCACTGGTCTTTTTTTCATTTTATATTGCTTGTTTGTATCATACAACACCTTCCCTATCTGTGCATCCCCTGATATGATGACATTTCTGTTGTTCACAATTACATGTTGACTGACAACCCTCTCCGTAGCTTGGGTAGCGACATTCAAGGTTACAACTGGAACCGAAATATCCGGCTGGACAAACTAAAATAAAATCGTCTACATTAGTAAAGAAATATTAAGATGTAATTAAATAAATAGAGAATAGGTCACCAAAGTTTTCAAGTAGGAGGTTTGGATGTTTTCTCTGAATTATTGAGCACCTCTGATTTATCGTTTGCAATTTAAAAAAGATTTCTAGTAAAAAGACAATCATTTATACATTTAATGTTAAAATACACTAAAAGCAATAAATCCAGATTATATAGAACACAATAATGTAATTGGTCGATAAATTATCTACGAGGTATTCAACTGTCAAAGGTTTTAAATATAAAATGTAATTTTACACAGAGCACGTTTTAATGGTTCTATGATGCTTTGTTATTTTAAAGCAATAATTATTTTATATATAAACACCGCATAGAAAGGATAATACATAAGCATATTGTGTGCTACGACAATGCATGACAACCAAGACGAATTAAAATAAGTGAGTAATTTTGTTAAATGATACAGTACTCTGCATATAAAAGTTTTTGATCTAGCATAATATGCCATCAATAAGAAATCTGTAACTTTAACAGAGTTCCGATGATTTTCCAGCACGGTTTAGCCTTAAAAGGTTTATCGTACTTTTTTTTGAAGGAGTATGTATCACAAATGGGTGTGAAAATAAAGAAAGTGGAAAATTATTTGAAAATCGAAATCAATAAAAGTTTTATACTTTTAACTTGCCTTTAAGGATGACGTTTACTCAGGTTTCAGAAATGAGAGAATAAATTTTATAAAGTATAATATATTAAATCAAAAATTGTTCTAAATGGATGAAATAACTAAATTTTATCTCAATATCAATTAAAAAATTTAAAATGTAAATACTTGAAGAAAATATACAGGAACAAAAATCAATGTATTGCCATGCAGAGGAAATTCGGACTAAATTTGTAATTTTTCATTTTTTTTTTCAAAATTTTTATTCCTTGCAATATTAATCAAAAAGTAAAGGTTACATGTATTTTAAGACATCATTTTTCAAATTTTATTTGTGTTTAAGCTCATAAATTATTTCAAATAAAAGAATGCTATGAAATAAAGTAATTCAAAAACATGTACAAAAACCACTGTAGTCAACAATATTTCATAATTTGATCATTGACCCAATATAATATTGATACCATGAGAATGAGGGTAAGAAAAGTAGCCAGAGACTATAAATAATTAAAAGTTCTAATCAGTCAGATTTTTGCAATATTTAATAAAAAATAGGGAAAAACATAAATACAACAGAGGAAATTTGGACTGTAAAAATTATCACGTTTATGGCCCAAATTCTACACATTTCATTATATGGAGCAACCCTGTTTCATTGCTATATTCCATTATTTAAAGAGTTTTGTTGCTTGTAATATTTTATAAGTGAAGAAAAAATGGTCATAGTGTGAAAAATTGAGGTATTTCCCAAGAAATATTCAGGGGCTCCTGCATGAAAATGAGGTCATTGACCTAGTTATTTGAAATTGAAATTTAACACAAGAATCATAAATGTACAATGTGCAATAGGTGGTTTTTCGTTCTTATCAGTGGAATTTTTAGTCATCTGAGAAAAAGTATACCTTAAAATAGTAATGAGAATTTATAAAATGTTATTTTATTGAAATTTCGAATTTTCAAAAAAAAAAATCGTTTGTATGAAAATGAAAACATTAATTTTCTTAAAAAGTTTTGTGTCTAGTTAACTTCTAACTGTTGCAAAGTTTACACTAATCAATTGCTAGCAACTATATAGTTTACAAATTAAAAGCTAGTAATTGAATACATGTACAAAAAAAATGTAGTTTACAAATTAAACGCATAGTCAAACTACACATCTTGACATTACACTGAATGAAAAAAAAAGATAAATTGCAATATTTTTTGCGAGGAAAAGTAGTCATTTAGAGTTAACCGTCTTTACTTGGTTTTCATTACCTTGTATAATAATTTGAACATTTTCAGCTTCTTCTCTACAACTGCTTAACCAATGTTAACCAAGTTTGGCATAAAGCATATATGTAAAGGGAAACAAAACAATGTGAATTTCATGGTCCCCTACCCAGGGAACCTGAGGGATGTGACCAAAACCACTAAAAGCCATACAATCTTTTAAAAACGTCTTTACTCCTACACATCAAGCAGTCAAAGTGTGGCATAAATGTAATAAGCGTTGAATTCTCTACCATAATTGTGATTTTTAAGGCCCAAGGGTCAGGAGTTTTGATGTTAGGACTGGACTCTATTGATATTATAGTGAAAATGCATTATTTATTTAAATATCTTCTTCTCTGCTACTTGGTCTTTAAACAAACTTACTACATGAATAATTATAATGAAGAGGGGTGCCTCATTAAAATAGTGAGTTCCATGGCCCAAGGTCAGAAGTTCTGGTGTTAGGGTATGACTCTATTTGGTTATAAAGTGAAAACACATTAATTCTTTGAAAATCCTTTTCCCTTGCTCCTGGATATTATACAAACTTACTACATACGTAGGTATGATGACAAGAGCCATTCTTCCCGAATTGCGCATTTCAAGGCCCCTGGATAGGGGATTCCATAAAGGGAGGGGACCTCTAGTCATATACTGAAAATGAATTAATTGAATTTAATTCTTTGAAATCTGCTCCTTGATATTGATCAAACATTAATGATGAGCAAGAGTGCCTTTTCTAGAATCATGAAATGCGTGGACCCACGAACCGGTGTTCATGTTGGTGTGGTACTACTGTTTATCACTGAATATCACTGATTAGTTGAAATGAACTTTTTGTTCCCCTACTCAGCCTATCGAGTATTAAGTAACCAACTTAAACATGATTCGTGTACGAGGAGTGATAAAAAAAAATTCGCGATAGAGATATCTCTATATTTACAAAACCACAAATCAGATCAGAATGAAATTTGGCACACATAGACTCGTTCACATGCTCTATATATAACATATTTAATGAAACGTTTTGCTCCATGTGTGTTACGTCAAAATGTGAAAATGACGTCAATATGTAGATCACTTGTAAAAAAAATGATTGACTCAGTCGAATTGGAGAAAGGAGCGGCTGTTAAGATAAGCGTATATATTGGAAATTCTTTTGCAAAAGATTATAGTAATTTGTACAATTTTATGAAGACAAAATACTTGCCATAAATTTTGTCATTAATTGGATAGATTGTTTTAGTGAAGGAAGGTAGATGTTTGTTTCTGATGTATGTTCTGTTGTCAAGTGAAACCAAGCTTGGAAAGAAACGCTTCCCTTGTTAAGTAATTTGATATAAAATAAAAAAATCGCAAACTTACATTTAAAAAATAATTGAATATCTGTACAATTATATAATTTTAAATCCCTAAAATATCATTTACTTTCAGACACTTTACACATATCAGATATGATAAAAAGAAGGTGCCATTCTTTATCCACATTAAATAAACGACGCTCCAAAGACAGAGGACCTAAGTTTTGATAGCTAGTTATGGAAAAGGATATTATAATCAACCGATACCCTTGCCGAGATTTTTCCATTTCTGACTATTGGACATTTTTTTGTTGTAAGAAATAACTTGCATGATTAGAAAGAAACGAGTCAGAAAAATCTTTAAGCTTTTGTGACAGAAGGCTCAGGAGCATGTACGTGACCACCTACAAAACGTGACCTGTGCATGGGCAGAAGCGTATTAAAATTGAAAAGCACAACTTTGGAATTTTTTTACACTGAAATCCTATATCATTTCTATTTTGGAATTAGTTATTTTTTTGATCACCCCTTTTATAGTTATGATAAGCAATGGTGCCTCTTCAAAATGGTGAAATGTCAAGGCCTCTTGTTTAAAACATGAACCAAATTCAAATATTGGAAAGTGGTTGCATGATGCTCAGGTGACCTATAAGGCTTATGGGCCTCTTGTTTCTTGAACAGGCACAGGGAACTCAATGTGTACGCAAAAACTTTGCCAAACAGTAAATATTGCACCCTCTAAAACCTGCTATACTGTAAAATAGACCCTTTTCCTATGACATATTATGCCTTGGAGTTATTTCTCTTAGCTGCCATCTTGTTGGGCAAAGTCGTGAATTTCTTAGTGAATCTTCTTTGAGCAACCAATTTTAAACATGCATGCAAGAAATATATGGGGAAAATTATTTACAAATCTCATACTCATGAATTAATAAAAGCTTTAACAAACGCATTTCATACGAAAAATAGTGTTATCAGTAAACAGTATAACAAATTGAACATTTTTGAATAATGAAAAGATCTGGGAATGCTGCCCTACAATATGGTAGCTACGGCTAATGACTCCTAGCAAAATATATCAAAGGAAAAAGGGGCTATACCTTGGCATCCTTTTACGTTATTACAATACTTGTATTCACAGCGACACTCTAACTGACAATTCATCCCCTAGTTTTAGTATGTCACCCACTTCTACAAGATACACCCGAAAAACCCGCATTACAGTCGATGATAGATTCACATCCCCTCACGTGATTGCAATACTGTTTTCCGCAATTACACGTCGACTGGCAATTCTTTCCGTACATTGGGAACCGGCAGCGTAGTACACAATTTTTACCATAATATCCTGTTTCACAATCTAAAATAAAAAATGGGAGCTAATAATTCTCTACGTTTATCATACCTTTACAAAAACGACAAGCACTGTTCTATTCAGCGTAATATAACTAAGTTGTTATTGTATGTATTGATGGAGTATCAATGTGTTTAAAAACAAATACTTGTAGTAATGTGCAGTTTGAATGTTATTTTCAGTTATTAAAAATATACTTTTTCTTCTCATTTACTTGGAATGCTATCATTTGTGATGTGTCTTTTAATCTGTAAGTGATTTGCTAGATTACCTTGACACCCGTTCACGTGATCGTAAAAATTTTTGTGTACAATTACAAGTAGACTGACAACCTTTTCCATAGTTTGGGTAGCTACAATTTACCTCACAATCTCTACCGAAGTATCCTTCGTTACAATCTAAGGTAGGCTGACACCCGTTCACTTGATTACAAAACTGTTCCCCACAATTGCAGGTTGACTGACAACTCGCTCCATACGTTGGGTAGGGACAATTAGCAATTACCGCCGTAAAATCCACGTGGACAATCTAAAATGAAAATCTTTATATCAGAGAGAGAGAGAGAGAGAGAGAGAGAGAGAGAGCATATACTAGTTATACAAATCAAACAATGAAACTTTCCACTTTTTTGTAAAAGAAATGTTTTTCTGTTCTGAGTGTAGTTTAGGAACAAAAAAAAACATAAATATCTGTTTTGGTCGAATAAGTAGAATCGCTGAGTAAATTAAGAAGTCGGGGGCTATCTATAATTCCATTTCTTATTAATTCTTAAAGAACCCGAATGGATAAACAGCAACCCTCAAACTCACGCTGTTATTATATGATTATGTGGTGCAAAAAGGTTATTCCATGGTGAAATATTTTTTGAAAATGGCGAGGTATAATTTTTCACTACACAGATGATTTTCTCAATTTGACAAATTCAGATAATTGTGCTTTAGATTTTTAGCAATTTATTTCTAGCAGGAACTTACTAGTAATAGCTTTTTTCTTTCATATAAAAATACATATTAACATATTTAAAGCACCCGAATGACAAAAATACTGGTAACTATTGTGAAAATTCATGCATAGGATTTTTTCATTTTTTTCTTTACAGCTTATATAGCATCATATAAAGCTGATAAGCTTAGGTATAGGTAAGCTTAATCAATTTTCAAAAGAATAGGTATTTTACGGACAAATTAGAAATTTGTTCGGACAAATAAGTTATTTGTCCGAACAAATCGGTGTTTTCTAGGACAGAATGAGAAATTCGTTCGGACGAATTAGCTATTTGTTGGACGAATTAGATATTCGTTGGACAAATTAGAAGTTAATTCGGACAAATTAGTTATTTGTTCGGACAAATTAGTTATTTGTTGGACAAATTAGATAGTTGTTCGGACAGATTAGAAATTCGTTTGGACGAATAAGTTATTTGTTCGGACAAATTAGATATTCGTTCGGACAGAATTCGAAAATTGGTTCAGACGGATTTAGAAATTCGTTCAGACGAATTAGGAATTTGTTCGACGATTCGTTATTTGTTCGGGAAAATTAGATGTTTGCACAAATTATCTTGTAAAGAGAGGTATACAATTTGTATATTCAAAAGATACATCCCTTTTTAATACATAAATAATATACATAAATAGCTCTTTGGACCATGACATACACACGTTGCAACTAGACATGTGCTATTAAAGTCGGGTATGTTGATTGTAAATATTCGGAAATACCGGTAATGGCTCTATACCGGTATATATTATAGGCCTAAAGTCTGATTCTGAAAGTATATAATTGAGAGCCCATACATAAATTGGAAAGAGTAGTAACTTCTTATCAAACATCTTTTCACTCCCATCCCTGACACACTCATAAGATTTGTCATAAATAAACATCTTATGGTTCTACCAGACCAACTTTTGCTGGTTGTGTTAAATTGGAAACACAGGGATAGCCAATGGTCAGTTACCACTTCTTTGAAAAGATGAGATCCACTCCTTAAGGTTTTATTCATACTGCAGGTAATTGGTACGGGAAAAAATGGCATTAAAAAAGTAACACCCCCCCCCCCCCCCGAAATACGACTGTCAACTTTGGGCAACTTTTCCTGTGTCCCTTTTTTTTTTTTTTTTGCTTGTCAACTTTTCAGGTAAGTATTTTTTTCTCAGGCTCCCCCTCACTTTCAAAAACGCTGCTACGTGGCTGTATTGTATTATACTTAATAAACATCGGATTCAAAATATCGAGCCTCTTATTCGATGGGTCTTAATTTTTTTTAAGGTGGGGCTTACTAGCTTGGACGTTTGTAGTTTTTCTTCTATACCGATGTTCCCACTTTTAAGTATTTTGTTATAAAGGAACAAAAAGAGGGAATCTCATAAGTCCATCTCCAATGGATTCTCTAAGATCGTTAAAAACTATTATAAGTATCTGTATTAATTTTATTTTATTTAAGGAATGAAACTTCTTTCAACTTATGTTATCCGATATAACATAACTTGGGGCAGTTTACGCTTTATAAAACGCGAAACGGTTTATAAGAAAGACAATTAGACAATATTTCCACCGGAAAAAAGGCTTCAAATTGAGCATTATTTTAAAATCAACGTCAAGCGAAGTGATACGTTTTTGACGTAACTCATTGTGACGTTGGCGGTTCTGTATAAAAATAAATAAACCGTTTAACCAATCAAATGACGTGTTACAACTAAAATTAAATTATATTTAAATATAGAAAAGCGCATGAATTAAAACATGCAAGTATAATATTGACCAAATTATACACACGTCCCTTTCCAGGAAAAGGATTAAAAAATAGATGAATACATGTACGTTCCTAGAAAGTGCAGTAAGATTTGAAAACACATCATAATTTAATGCAAGTTAAGTTTCTTAACGATTAAGACAATCGATCGCTTTTAAATAGAGGAGGGGAGGGGTTGTTACTTGAAAATATTTTGACATTCATTCATTAATGATTTATTTTCCCCATAAAAGGGGTTGGTTTCATAATTCTCCATTCAAGTAAGTCATTGGCCTATCAAACCTTTGAACTGGTACTCAACTGTAAAAGCGTATAAACAAAATTAAGAAATGCTGAAAGTGAAATTAAATAGTTTGGTTGACTACATGTACCTCTCCAATAAGGAGAGGGGGCTATAAAGTATGCTCTGTAAATCAATGGACTAGGGAATATACCGGATTGACCGGTCGACATTCACCGCTTCGCGAGTCATAGGAACAACCTGAGATCAATACGAACAGGTTCATTTTTGTGAAGTTTTCTTAATTCACAAACAGGAATATTAGATTAAAAACTCAATGAGGACCTATTTTTCATTTTATACACCGCACATGTACCATATTGATTGATTGATGTTTTACGCCGAATCGGCAATATTTCAGCCACATATCGGCGACATATGTATCAGAAGTCATACCAAAAATCATTCACATGTCATTATTAATAAATGCAGGGTAGTGCATATGTACATAAAAATTATAAGAAAGAGATCAACATTAAAACGACTTATCTTCATTACTCTTATTTTGCAAAGAATCAAAATAAAATGAAACGTCTTGGTGCACATCAATTGCAGTGTCTTGACAGTTGTTCACATTTTCTCTAATTTGTCCGAACAAATAACTAATTCGTCCAAACGAAAATCTATTTCGTCCGAACAAATAACAAATTCGTCCGAACGAATTTCTAATTCGTCCGAACAAATAACTTATCGTCCGAACGAATTTCTAATTTGTCCGAACGAATATCTAATTCGTCCGAACAAATAACTAATTCGTCCGAACGAATTTCTAATTTTTCCGAACAAATATCTAATTTATATATATATATATAAAGAAATAAAAAAACCAACAACATTGTATATCCTAATATATATCGGATCCACCAAGTAGATTCAAGGTCACGGATGGAAATTCATATAAAGCACTAAAAATGACCAACGACACTAACAATAAAAAATGTCAATTTTTCGGGACGCCCTTCGGGACGAAATTACTTAAGTCAATTAAATGTATGAGTTTGTGAGTAATTTCTATCTGTTCTTGTGAATAATGATCGAAGAAATACTTTTCATTTTCATAACTGAACTTTTAGGAAAAACAAAGGATCACTGATGATCACTTCATTTTAATGAATAATCTTATTTGGTACTCTGACTTAATGGTGACAATAATCCTGCTTCCCAACTAGAGTAGGTGTTGCACTTTCCAAAATGGAAATATGGAGATAGCAAACGGTATTCAAGATCAAAAGTTCACAAAACAATACCAAATAGGAGCAGAGCAAACACGGACCTCCAAAACATCAGAGGTAAACGTTTTAACATTTAGCTCACCTAAGAGCTCTAGAGCTTTAAGTTAAAATAAAAAAAGGATTTGGCGCGAAAATTAGGGGATGAGGGTGGTCTTTAATCGATAACTCTTTAACAGTCTACATTTTGTTAAACATTACTAAAGCAAACATATTAATCTCATACATATTAAGGATACATTTCCCTGTAGAAGTAGCATTAACTTTTACATATTTTAGTTGAACTTGCAGTTGGGGAAGGGGGGAACAATGCTATAGTTCAGATGTAAAGGACAATAAAACCACAGTTAGCGAAAGGAATATGCAAGAATCCTACATTAGTATGGATTCCAGTTTGTTGAATTCCATACCCTCTCCCCTCATGGATTGTTTGGGCCCACTTTAAAGTTTAAAATTTTCAATGATAAACTGATTTCTGCTTTTCCCCTAGCCACAGAGATCAGGTGAGCCATGTGACCCACGGGCCTCTTGTTACTTCGTGTTATTAATATTGATTCTTTGTATCATACTATATCTTCTCTACCTGTACATCCCATAATAGGATCACATTTTTGTGGTTCACATTCGCACTCTGACTGACAACCAGTTCCGTAGCTTGGGTAGCTACATTCACGGTCACAATTGGAACCATGATATCCTGCTGAACAAACTAAGATAAAATCGTTTACATTAGTAAAGATATAATTTAATTTCAATGAGAGAGAGAGAGAGAGAGAGAGAGAGAGAGAGAGAGAGAGAGAGAGAGTACCTTAAACAAATTGTAAAGCTACTTATTTTTAGTGACATTTTTATAGATACTTTTTTGTAAAACAAGTAAAAAATAAAAGGATATCTGGTACTCTAGGAATTTTTGTATACATTTTGTCTGTTTTCTTATATAAAATGGTAATTAAAAAAAGGTTTTTTTTTCTTGCAAAAAAGCCTGCAAGTGATTGTTTTTTTTTTTTATATTTGGAACAAAATTTCTAATTTCCTGCTTTCATTGGGTTATGACGCCTTATTGAACTGAAATGGAAATATTGGATATTCATATTCATATGCTATATTGATTGATAAATATTTCTGCTCAATGAAGATATCTGCTCAATAATTGATACCCTATCGCTATAACAAATAAGTAAAAAAATTAAAATCTTTACCTGTAAATAAACTAATCAATGAAAAGGCTGCTTTCGTTCGTTTTGTATCTGATCAATTTATTTAATTATTCAAAGCACTCTTTAACACATTTTCATGCATTATCGTAATAATTACGCTGCAAAAAAAAAAAAAAAAAAAAAGACAAAGAAACAAACAAACAAACAAAATAATCTTAAAGAAGGTCCACTGGACAAATACATTGAACCCACTTACCGGGGTAATATTGCGTAAATATTAATCAACTGGGTAAATTTATGAGTCTGACATTTAATTTGATTGTTTGGATTTGCACATTATGAACATATGAATATTTTTGTAATCGAGTAGTCGATGAAAAAATAGAAATTAAAGCCACGAAAAACGGCATTATCATATTGTTGCATCTCAATTCAGACACTAGACATTTCGACTGATCGAACTTGTAATTCATCCATTAGCTACAAAGCAGGCGGTTTGATATCAAAATTATTGAAATGTTTCAAATACACAACAAAAGTTCATTTTTGCAATACAATTTTTTTCAATTTAATTTTTTTAGTAAAGTGAGTAAGTTTAATGTTTATATCCATATGCAGTGTAAATTAATAGCGTTTCGGACTTTTCTTCTGTAAAAATATTGTTCTCGTTTTCTTGCAACCATTTAATGTAAAATCGCTAATAAAGCCAAAAAACGACATGGATTATCATCGTTCTGTGAGGAAAATGAAAACTCTACATTCATTTTTTGAACACTGTACCCAAAAAAGGCGCAATTCCTGCTTAAAAATTAAATGCGTTACACTCTTAAAATACCTCTTATTGGCGCTGTAAAATTTTATTTTCCTATAAAAGCTATTTAAACTTTATTTATTGACCGCAATCGGGAAGTTTATTCATAACGTATTTCCATTCATACCAAACTTACCAATATCCTGAATATTGCGAGTATTTTTTAATCGCTGATGTGTTAATAAGCCAGATACTTAATGACAACAACACCGCGAGTAACGTAAGTCCATTCTATTAATTTACTGCCCTCCTATTTCTTTTCTTTAGGTTTTAAGTCAACACTGTCTTAATCATTGTACTTTCTTCATCTGTTTATGGCATCATAGAAATATTACAAAACGCTTAATCAGTTGAAAAGAGGTTTGAAATTCATTGAAGAGCAAAGGAGCACATCAGAATTCAATATGTATGTATATATTGTAGAAGTGAGAAAATGAAGAGTATAGATTCATTTCTTTTTCTATTAGAATTTATTCAGCGTCCGACGTCACAAGCATCAGACAGATTACTAATTTACAACAAGAAAACATTGATGTAACCTTCAATTGTCGCCCGGGAAATATATAAAGTAAACAATGAAAATGAATCTTGATCAACAAACCGCTTCGATATGTGTAAAAAGGCGTGCGTCTAATTGATGGAGACGATAGCTAAACTTGTAGTCGGATAAAAATCAAGAAAAAACGATACCATTTCAAATTTGATCAATTCCTCCAGTAAATGTTGGCTACATAAAATATAAATTGAAGTTAGACACAGGCATCACCTATATTTAAAAATGTACTAATTTCCAATTTTAGAAATATATAACACGAACTGTGTTACGTGAAAGAATACGTTTTTATCCGAGAGGTAAAATTCGATGTTCTAAAAAGGGAACTGTCGTTGTTTCGATAGTAAATGATAAGTAACTTTATATATTAAATATGAAAACATATATATTTTACAAATATCCCTTTATGGAAGTAAATATATTATGTATCTCGTAATCAATAATTGGAAAGAACATTCTGATTAACAATCTTTTCAATGTTTAGAAAAACTTTGATTCTACAAAACTACTCCCACCCCAATCCCCATACACCAACACTTAAACTTATATGTATAGAGCAGCCCGGTCCTCCGGACTGCAATTAAAACAAAATTCCATGCATGACTCTATTAACAGTGCAAATGGACAATGGTTGCGTCGTATCAAGAAAGACACACTGTACCCGAACAGAAGGTGGCATAATTTCTCAATTATTTGTATAACGTTATCGGTTTCCTTTACGAAAAGATATCTTTGATTTTGTAAGATATCTGCTTGAAAATCATCATTTGGTACTATACAAAATATACCGATTTAACTTTTTATTTATTTCGTATTATATATATATTGCTTATTTGTATCAAACTATATCTTCTCTACCTAAACATCCAACGACATGATGGCACCGGTCTTTTTCACAATTGCACTTTGACTGACAATCATCTCCGTACCATGGGTAGAGGCATTGAAGGTCACAATTGGAATCCACATATCCAGTTCGGCAAACTAAGATAAAAGTACTTGCATTAGTAAAAAATAACACTTCGAAAAAACTTTTAAGAATTGAAAATGTTAAAGATGTTAAAAACGAAACTTTCTACACTTCACTCCAAAAACCGAATGAATTTATCTCTTAATTACTCGACATCGTTTAATTCTTTATTTTGTCATTGAAAATAATGAAATCAATAAACAATAGGGTACTCTTCAAATACGAAAAATCTGCCTAAGAAAATCTGAAAGAGAGTCTGAAAAATGAGAGAGAGAGAGAGAGAGAGAGAGAGAGAGAGAGAGAGAATAATAAATAATAAATCTACGTACTTTCAGTGGTACTTTTTAAAAATACTTTTTTTGTAAAACAAATCAAAAACAATAAGAATTCTGGTAGTGTAGAAATTTCCGTATACATTTCGACTCTCTTCTTCCATATAAAATGGGATTTGACTTTGCATGTGCAAATAAGCCTGGAAGTGATTGTTTCATTTTTTATTTTAAGAACATACTTTCCAATTTCCGGTTATCATTTAGCTATGACCCATTTTTAAAAAAACTGTAATGGATATATTCCATATCATTTATATGTAACTTATAACTTCATGTCTGTTCAATGTAATTTTGGAACAACATTATTTTACTTATATTTAGATATATAGCTCCATGCATGATGCTTTCGGGTTAACTAATAAAAAAAACATTTCAATACTCGAGCACACTTTTGTGGATGTATTTTCTAACTTTATAATTTCATGATTGCAGAACTACTAGAAATAGATATGCCATTACATAAAATTAAGAATTCCTTCTAGGAATATATAATGTGAGAAAGAAACCCCCCCCCATTTTGAGTGATTTTAGGATATGTATTTTTCTCCAAGGAATTAATAATTTTTCTGCCCCCCCCCCCTCCCCAGTTCAGAAGAAACAATCTTACCTTATCCAACATCCCAATGTTATAAGAAATCACATTAAAACACTAAAATAATTATTATCACCCAAATGCTTGTAAATCAGAAAAAAATTAGTCCTCAGACTATTAAACTACTTATCAATACAGACCGTGAATAAAATACATCTTGAAATGAAATACTATTTAAAATTTAGGGTAATTCATTCAGGAGAATAGTTAAACAGAAAAAAAGGAATAATTCATTTTAAAAATCTTTTACTTTACACTTTTACACAAAGAATTTACAAACTTCTCTGGAGTATTTGTAACTATTTGATTGTGACGCAATTTTACATGTAGTTACTTAGGTATTTGACGTCAATGATACATCCATGGAAACGTGGATTCAACATGAATTACAGAAACAATTTTAATTTTTTTTATGTAATAATATTCTTTAGCGTTATGCATTCGAGATATTTCACAAGTATTCCGATAGTAAGGTGTTTAGCAGATTTATCGAAGCCACGGGAGATAACTCTTCTCGCAGATCTTCATAAAAACGTATATATATTTTGCTAGAAAACTACTATCAAAAGAGTTTTTCCAACCTACTTTATTTTGAAACAGAAAGATGAAATATTTCTAGATTTAGTTAGGCGTGATTTATAGTCCTGTTTAGGATTTTTTCAAGAACAGCAAAGGCGTGGTTGGTCATAGTTATATATTTACATTTCCATTGTTTTGTCTGTAATATTCCTTACAAATTAAAATTTTGTTCATTTTCTCATGAACTTGCAAAAGGCGCTTGAATATTTCTTGCATGCAAAGTAGCGGCGCATGAATACGGAACTACTTTTAAGGGAAATTCCAAATGGAGTAAATATAACTACAAAGTGGTGTTTCCCGATAAATATTGACATAAATAAATATTTTTTTTAAAAAAGAAAACAACCCTTCTTGAAAATAAAAATAAGTTATTTCATGAAATAGTTTTTATTCCTGGTACAATAGATAATAATAATAAAAAAATACATATGATACATATTATCGTCTGCTTTGATCCCAACATCAAAGAAATGGCTTCTGCTGATGAATCAGATGCTAAAAAAGGCAATTTTGAAATGCCAACAATTGATGAACTTTATCCTGAACTTCAAAATATGGATTTTCTGTTTGATGATGACCTTGATCTCCTTTTAAATGATTTAACTATGCCAAACATTGGAGTATCATCTATTGAAAACACACAGGAAATGAATGATAAATTGAAGCTTGATGAAGAAGGGAATCTGCAGTCAACTTTAGACCACAAACAGATAAATCCTCAGAAAACAAGATTTGGAAATGTTTCAAATGAAGAACTCTTAAAATATTATGAGAGCAACCAGTCGAAAAACACCAGAAAAAATACCAAATGGGGCATAAAAATCTTCCAAGATATGAGTTTTCACTTTTGTTTACAAATTTCTTGCAGATATAGTTGATAATGATTCTTTGCATAAAAATAATATTCAGTCAAAATTATCCCTGGTGTTTTAAAATAACAGAACAATCAGTAGAAAATCTGACTGACATGCAAAGAAACCTAGATTTCAGCCTTGCTTTCCTCTTTTCAGAGTGGTGTGTGGAGTCGCAGGGTCACATAGTAGATTTCATGTCCATAAATGCTGATGAATTGGCTTCTTTACTGACAAAGTTTTATTGCGAAGCTAAACCAAAACAAACAAATGCTAGACAAAACTCCCTTCCATCAGAACTTGCAGGAGAATACCATAAAAACACTCTAAAGAATATACGTGCAGCCCTCAACCGTCATCTCCAGGACTTGGGGAGAAACCTCGACATCGTTAATGCCAGTGAATTTAAAGTTTCAAATAAAATTCTAAATGGCCTTTTAAAGCAACGAATGCAAGAGGGTCTCTCTCGCCCAACTGCCCACAAAGAAATCATAATCGATGATGATTTGAAATTAATTGCAATTTATTTTAAAAATGCTGAAGCAAACCTCATCATCCTAAAACAATGTGTTTGGTTCAACCTCGCCACACACTTTGTTACTAGAGGAATCGAGTTTCACCATCAATTGAAAATTAAATCATTCACCTTCAAAAATGATAACTTTGGCGAGTATGCAGTTCTAAACCATGAAGTAAAACAAAAAAACTTCCAAGGTGGTTTGGGTACAGAGGAAGCTCCAAGCGACAAACGTATGTACACGACAGGATCAGAAACATGCCCTATAAAAATGTTGAAGCTGTTGATTAACAAAACGGATGACACTGCAACTCACCTTTTTAACCAATACAACAAAGCTGTTTTTGAATTTCCATCCATTACATCCATTTGGTTTGTAAACAAACCCCTGACGAAAAGAACATTAACCAACTTTATGTCCGAAATTTGTAAACTTGCCCAAACCAGCAAAATCTATACACCACATTGTTTGAGAGCAACTGCGATGCAACACATGAACAACGCTGGTCATGAAACAAGGCACATTATGTTCATGTCAGGGCACAGAAACGAATCATCCATCAGATCGTACAATAGACACTGTTCAACGCAGCAAAAAAAAAAAAAGCCCTCAGTGCCACAATTTCCAAAATGACTGATGAAAACTTACCACGACAAGAGACATCAAAGAATGAGCAAGTCCTTGACGTTAGCTCCGTTCCGATGTCAGCACCTCGTTCCTCCGACCTTGTATCCCCGCCATGTGGAATTCTGCAGGTGGAAAATACTAACAAAATGATGATAAATATCCAACACTCTAGCTCGTCGGTTACCGAAACAGTACAAACCCAAGGCATTATGACACATTCGACATTTCACGGCTGCACATTCCAATTTGTTTCAAAATAACCGGCCATGCTTACGACCTGATCACTGACATGGTAATATTTACATATGCGCATTCCGGAAACATTTTTTTTGTGTAAAATCCAATTGTTGTCGAACATTCTTTTTCTCAATTGTTTCTTATAATCTATTGATTAAATTTCTGAAATCAATTATCATTCGTTTTGTTATAATTGTATATTACTACTATTACTAAGCCGCACTATATTTTTCAAACGACGCAGATTGGGGCTCACCACGGGATCAATTTCAAAAATATCAACTTACGACTATTTATAACAAAGAGGGGGGTTTCGATTGAAAAGAAAGTTATAATATAAATATAAGAAATGAATTTCATTTTTACAGATTCATGAGGTTATGAACTCTGACGCTTCACGCCGGCATATTTTTCATGAAGCGCTAACGCGCTTCATGAAATATGCCGGCGTGAAGCGTCAGAGTTCATAACCTCATGAATCTGTAACAATGAAATTCATTTCTTAAATGGAAGCATCCTCTGAAAGTGTACATTCAAATTTGTTTAACTCATGATCCTCAGTCGAGGGGGGCCAATGAGGGATCAAAGTTTAACGAAAGAAAACATAAGAAAACTCTTCTCATGCACAGCAAAGTCATGATTGGTCATAGTTATATTGAAGCATCATTTTTTGGGCAGTGTAGATTAAAGTTTGTTCAAATTATGACCCCGGGGGTAGGGTGGGGCGACAATGGGGTATCAAAGTCTAATGTAGGATTACATAAGAAAAATCTTTAAAATCATTCACAAAGTCAGCATTTTGATTGATCATTGATTTAAAAGCATAAAATCGTTATGTAGATTTGGACTTAATAGGAGAATAGAGGAGAAATAAAATTGATCATATCAAAGGAATACAAAGGCAATATCAATAGAATTGTTCAGCTTATAAACAACAAAAACATGTGTCACATTAATTTAAAAGCATTCTAAAGAAGTGTAAATTTAAGTTTGTTTAAATATCCCCCCACAGAACCCACTTTTATAATGCATTTAGATTTTTACATACTGTACTAATTTTTGCTCTTATCTAGCCAGTTGCTCGTATGAGCGATGTGGCACCTGGGCCTCTTGTTGAGTTAGGGCTGAAAATCATGGCCATATTTCAGCAGATTTTTTGTACAAAGAGAGAGGTGGCACTTGATCCAACCTTTGATGTTTGGAGGTCTGTGTTTGCTCTGCTCCTATTTTGTATTGTTTTACGGACTTTTGATCATGAATCATATGTTTTATTTGTCGAATTTATATGTGGCAAGGGTGAAGCATTCAATTATATCATTCTTGTAAATAGTGTGGATGATATGTAATGATGTTAAATTACATCAATAACTGTGATGCAATTGATTTTGAAACTTCTTCATATATTGCATTCAAAATTGATGACATTTTACTTGTCTGTAATTGCAGAATAAAATTAAAGGTGCAATTATAACATTGCTGGTAAAAAAACATTTTTAATTGTATGGTACGAAGTTATATTTTAATCATATTAAATTCATGATAAAGGTGAATTTAAAAAAAATGGTGAAACACATAATTATTTATCTGCACTAAATACAGGCAATACTGGGTTATATATTTCAGCATATGATCACTGATAAAGTCTACATACCTGCAAAATATCTCATTGATATATCTATCTGCAAAAAAGTCATACCCAAAATGATTTTAAAAATGTCCTGCGCACAACACTTTTTTGTGATATTTTGAAAATTCACTTATGAATTTTACAAGTTTTAAAATTTCACTGGGAAATATAATATTTACATTCAGGGTAATTTTCTTCATGAAATCTATTATAAATTCACGACGTTCAAATCTCAATAATTTTTAACACTCCCGAAACCTTGTCACTGCTCGTTAGAATAAACAGTAGGAACTACATGCATTTTCCAAATTTTAGGAACAACAAAATATACAATGTTTCATTTCAATTTTATTTCAATTTCATTTCAATTTAATGAAAATCAATACAACAAATGTGCGTTTAAAAGTAATTTGTAACTTTTTTTATTGCAATGTTCGTTTGCGTCACTAAACTGATATCCAAACCATCTCGAAAAACATCTGTGTGTATTTTTATCTTTTTCTATTTTTTCAAACCTTAGGTTTTCTTTGTTGTTTAACGTAACTCTCGAGAATGGTTGAAAAGAAAACAACCAAGATTTGTAATTTTTCGTAATATGTCAGCCCACAAGCTACGAGTATTTCATAAAAATAAGTCGGGGTTCCAGGGTATCGTTATGATTCAAGACCTCGGACATTGCAAGAATATCTTGATTCTTGATAAGCAGATTTTTATATGTGCACATGCTCCACTAAAAACATATATTCAAACTGTTTGCATGCAGAAAAATTCTTCTATCGTTTAACTCTTTACAACTTACTGAACTCTGAGACAACATTCGCTTAATGTTCACGTCATCGAAGTATAACTTTACCTTTTCCGAGTAGACACTTTAAAGCGCGATAGAAGCGTAAATAAATATAAAATACTATTCTAATTAGTTTATAACTTTTCTTATATTATGAGATTTTAGCAAATATAAAAAAGAAGGAAAAAGGCATTCAATTGAAGATTAAAATTACTCTTGAAAGTGCTTGAAAAATGCATGATTGCTTGGAATGGTATATGCACGATTTTGTGTCAGAAATAGGAAATGGTAATTGCGTAAAAATGCGTAACTGTGGGGAATGGGTTAACAAACTATTGAAAGGCATACAAATTTAAAGAAACAAAATATCTAATTTCATTTTTGGTTTCATAAAAGGTATGTATTTATATCTGTAGCTGCTATATAGATTTATATTGTTACATTTGATGACGATCCAGAAACAGTTTTCTTTTGTATAAAAATGAAAGATAGATATAAAACGTAAATTGGAAGACCGCTATAATACAAAGAACAATGATGCTATATAACTTTGCCGCCCTTCTTCTTCCTTGGTTTTCTGAAGGGTTACATTTTCTCTCTGAGTCTACAAAAGATATAATTAAATACAACTAATAAAAATGTATGTTTTAGATTTAAATCCCAAATTATAGTAAGAGAGACCTCAAAGTTCAGAACTGTTCTATGTTTACTCGTACAGATAAAAAATACAATTGTTTATTAAAACAATTGATTCCTTTCTTTTGTTTGAATGGCAATATCCAAAAATTAATTATAATTCAATTCTTGAAAAGACTGATGGAAATGATGACTTTTATTGAGACTGTTGATATTTTTGTTTCATCAATTTGTATGTCCATAACTTAACACATTTATAAAGTTTTCATACATGTACGTAGAACATTCTCTTGCATATAAAGTCAACGGTGAGAAATAAACCCCGTATGAAGGTACATTGCTGCAAAGGTAGGTGTAGCTGACGATTGAAATGTTAAAATCATCAAATTTTATAATAAAAATTGGCTGTTGGATTAAAAACAAAATAGATATTGTTTATCAGAAACCCAAGAATCTTTTTAATATAGCTGATTTCAAAAGATGATTGATTTTTGAGTGATAACATCTACTGGAGGGTGTGGTTATAAGAAACCGAGACTTCCGACAATTTGTTGGAATTCCCATGGATACCAAATGCGCACCGTTATTGATAGAAATATTTTTAATTCCTGTGAAGCAGAATTTGGACATTTAGATGTGCAACGATATAACCCGTCGACCTTGAAATAAAGGATACCACAAAGTTTGACACATCTTTCTTATATTTTAATATTTTAGAAAAAAAGACGTTAATGGTTATAACTAGTAATCAACAAGGCTATGTCGTAAACGTGATGATTTTCACCTTTTGATCTTCAGCTTCCCTTGTTTATGCGGCAATATACCCTTGTCACCTGACCTCGAATACTGCTCGATGTATCCATATATTTCCTTGTATATAATGTTGAAAGATAGAAAGTTTTAAATTTTTGATTTGATAAAATTGTGTAATTTCAAATTTTCCAGCACTTATTTGAATTTTGAAGTATCCACATCTGATTTATACAATACGTTATATCGCGACTACCAATGAGTACCTCGCAGTTATCTAACTTACTACCGCTCTTTTACTTGGGAGTCGAGAAAAGTCTACATTTCTGGGGGCAAATGACATTGTTTACAGTAGTGACAATCGAATGATTCGAACAATTTAATGCCGAAATCACGATGTTTTGCCAGATATTGAACTCCAAATAGTAGATTGTCAAGTAAGGAAAGTTTAGAATATTTTATCTGCTTAAAAATGTGACGATTTTCAATGAAAATTGAACGAGAAGAGTCCGCTTAATTAAAAATATCGTTAAAAATGTGACAATTTAGGATTGGCTCCTCTCAAAAATATATTAGGCTGGTTCAGCGATTGTTTAGCGAGGTATTCCACCAGGATTTTTTACTTATCTGCCCTTATAAATACTACAATGATCGATCTTGCATTGTATTGAAAAGCACATTGCCCCCACCCAACAGACGATTCCTACCTCCTTCGCGAAAGAGTTCCGCTAAGTTAAGTAATCGCGATATCAAGTATTTTCCCGATATATTTATAAATTGTTTTAAAGTACTCCCGAAGTTTCTCCTTCAAGACTATTAATAGTTTCGTGAAGAGTAATCTATAAAGAGAGAAAATCTGTAGTTATTGGATTCCAATTTGAAACTTTGTAAGGTTTTTAAATACCGTTTTGAATCCAATTAAGCTATGGTATTCAGATTCCTTTCAGATGTTGGCAATATCAAAAATATTCAAAACTGTTATGATTTTGAAGAACCTCCCCCTTAGAATGAAAGCTATGGGTGTGAGTTTTATAATTAAATCCCAGTTCCTCTTAGATAGAACTTAAATACATGTCATGGGCCTTACAAAAAAAAACCTACAACGTTGTTACCCGCTTTGTCAGCAGAAACCATTATGTACTGATCGTTTAATTTAGCAAAATCGTCTTTCACTTCTGATTTATTTTTCACATAATAAATTTCATCACTTTCAATATACACATGTATTTGATTTACTAAAAATTATTATATATTTTCCAACATTGTTCCACCTTTATTTTCTAATGCACATTTTGTATGTCCCACGTCTAGCTTCATACAAAATACTCATTTTGAAACCTTGAATCTAAATATATTTTTGAGAAATTATTAATGAAAGTTAAAAAATATCTTTAGATAAAATCCATTCATTTCTATATAACAGGGAGTTTCAGGATTTCAAGTAGAATTCGTTTAGCCTAACTCTTGGTGCATCACTATTAGAATGTAGTAATCACATTTATTAGGGTCAGGTAACATTTTGATAGTTTTGAGTGGGTTTTTGTCCCCCCAAATTACTAAATTAAAACTGTTTATTGTGTTACGAAAGCTTAATGTTTACCTAAACATCCTCTTATATGATCACAATATTCAGGTCTCCTTCATTCACATTTTGACTGACATTGAACACCGTAGTTTGGATACCGGCAAGGAATTTCGCATTTTCTTCCAAAATATCCCGGTAGACATTCTAAAGAAAGAAAAATGATGATCTTTTTTACACAGTGATATACATTTACTAAATAAGAATCAATAAGATTTGGAAAAAAACCCAAATATTTCAATGGTGTATTTCAGAGTAACCTTCATCAGATATGCTGAATGTTAATACAGGATGAGACACGTTTGAAATTATCAGAACCTCAGGAGAGACCGTTAGAGAACCATCTGAAAAAAATCAAATAAGTACTTAATAAGCAATGTTTAGTTAAGCATAATTCAAAATAAATGTTGAAGGATATTTGTATTGGATCATTAAAATATATGCCTTCACATCCTGTGATGGAACTACAATTCTCCATTTCACAGTTACAAAACATCTGACAACCCCTCCCGTAGTTAGGATAGCGACAAGGTTCAAGGCAGCTAGGACCAAAAAATCCAGGCTTGCATTCTTAAGAAAGGATATTGAAAACATTCAAAAAACAATTCACTACTTAAGGTATGTTTTTCAACAATAAAATTTGTTAGATATTTCTTTATTAAATCTATGACTGTTAGTTAAACACGTCATTTATCATCTTGATTTTTCTTAATTTGTTGCGCCATTCTGAGATCAGAAAACGGAATGATTTAAAATAATATGACTGGATTGCAGACTTCATTACCATAACCAATGTAATTAACTTCTGATGTTCAAATTATACTTTGAATTACAAGTTCATGTAGTTTCAAGCAATACTTTTACCCAATGTCCTTTTTGCAGAACACTTTCATCACATCAATATATTCCTATTTGCCGGAACATAATGTATATTGATCAAAGTGTAACGACTTAAATAAATAAATAATTCAACTTAATGTTTCGAATTTGTCGTTTTTATTTACACGGCTGCAATAGACTCCACATGGTACTGTGATTTAAGAGTTTAATTGCCCTTAACAATAGAGAGATGGTTAAAGTCCCAATGCGGGACGTGGATACTGTCCTTCTGAAGAGACGTATTAACCAATATTCAATAGTCGCAATAGTAGCAAACATAAGGAAGAAACTTCATCACCAAAAGGCTAGAAGTGGTAACTACAAGTCTACATTTGTACATGTAGCCCTTCACCGGCAAGTGGTGACATCTCAATACATGTATGACTGACAAAAGGTTCAAAAGGTTTGTTAAAAATAAACATACGAAGGGTGTCTAACAATGTCGTAGACAATGTTTAATTGTTTATAGCCTTGCAAACATTAAAACAATATTCTTGTCAAGTTTTATATGGCCATATTTTGTTCGATGTTCCTTTCAAATAGTAAATTCTGAGTAGTATAATTATATCTTTTATGATAACATTTTTTGACAAGTTATGTAAAAGATTGTATAGTCTGTGGACGCATGAACAAAACCCGGAATGATTTAAGCATGTAACTGTTCCAGTGGCATCCGTTTCTGTAGTAATATGTAAAACATCATATTAAAAATTATTTCAGTGAAACCAGAACCTTAGTAATTTGTCAAGTTTTCATCTAGATAAGACAGGGTTTTGTCGCAGTATAAGAAATACCTAGTTCTGCCATCAGAAGTCATTTTTTACTTTAAATGAATTACTGATATGCTCAAAAGACAAATTAAAAGCATAAACGACAGTAATTAATAATAATAATGAATATACTGTCATGAAAGGTAAAATACGCTTGCTTTTTTGTGCCCATGTAAACTTTTATGTTTCCTTCATTGCTACACAATTTTCTTATTAAATGCATTCCATGTGTTATGATGAAATTTGAAGTTCATGATCATAATGTTGCTTTTTACTACGTCAAAAAAAGAATGAATTAGCATGGAAAAACTATATTTTGTCCTTATTCACGAATTTTCGGGAAAAGCCTCGTACTTTCAATACAGATCAAAATAGTAATATACTAAAGAGAATTACTTCAAGCCTTGATAGAAAACTGCAATAAAAGTAACATATACTAAATATTAATACTTGGTATTGGGAATAGTGCTCTTACCTGAACACCTGTTATCCGCTGGATTCCACTCTTTGCATGCTTCTCCAGTGCTTAAATTTAAAGACTTGTTACATGTATCAGGACAATATATATTATGTATACTATTTAAAGTGAGAGAGAGAGAGAGAGAGAGAGAGAGAGAGAGAGAGAGAGAGAGAGCAATATAAGAAGATATTTGTTTTTTAAATTCTTCTGAAATTGAAATTACATACCTTGTTAATATTTCTTTTGTTAAACATGTCTTGAAAACACGCACTGTACAAATCAGAGTACAGAATAGAACTCGACAACTTACAGCCATTTACATTTCTTTGCTCTTGATTAATATAAATTATTAATTTTGTGAGAGCTACATATAATGACGTATTAATACAAGTAGGATAAGATTTATAAGTTTTCAATAGATAATTTATTTCCTGGTAGATAATATTTCCTGATAACAAGACTTTCTTGTATTTCCTGAACTGATCAGTGCAGAATTTATCTATCTTTACTAAAGGGAAAAAGAAAAGCAAAGTAAGCTTTTGAAGTGAATGAATGTATTATTCGAATATATTTTCCAACATTATTCCATTATTTTTTTTAATGCACATTTTGTATGCAAATCCTACAGTGTAACTTTAAAGAAAATACCCATTTTGAAACCTTGAACCTGAATCCTGTACATATTTAATTATTTTACTAATTCGTTATGAGAATTAATGTCTTAAGATACAGTCCATAAATTTCTATTTTACAGACAGTTTGAGGAATTCCTTTAGACAAACTCTTTGTACAAATTTAATAATTACATTTACTAGGGTCAGGTAACATTTTGATATTTTTGAGCGGGTCTTTGTCTCCCAAAATTACACAAATCAAAACTGTTTATTGTGTTACGAAAGTTAATGTTTACCTAAACATCCTCTTATATGATCACAATATTCAGGTCTCCTTCATTCACATTTTGACTGACATTGAACACCGTAGTCTGGATACCGGCAAGGAATTTCGCATTTTCTTCCAAAATATCCCGGTAGACATTCTAAAGAAACAAAAAATGATCATCTTTTTTACACAATGATATACATTTACTAAATAAGAATCTATAAGATTTGAAAGTAAATGTTTCTCCAATTTCAATTTTGTATTCAGTAACCTTCATCAGATAAGCTGAATGCAGGATGAGACACGCTTGAAATAATCAGAACCTCACGTGAGAACGTTAGAGGAACATCTGAAGAAAATCGAATCAGCAGAAAATAAGTAATGTTTAGCTACGTTGTATATATAATAAAGAAATAAATGTTGAGGGATATTTGCATCAAATCAATGAAATTGTATGCCTTCACATCCTGTGATGGAACTACAATTCTCCATTTCACAGTTACAAAACATCTGACAACCCTTCCCGTAGTTAGGATAGCGGCAAGATTCAAGGCAGTTAGGACCAAAAAATCCAGGCTTGCATTCTAAAGAAAAGATTTAGAAAACGTTCCATTAAACAATTCACTATTAAAGGTACATGTATATTTTCAATAATAAAATTCGTTAGAGATCTTTTTATTAGAATTTATTACTGTTAGTTAACACGTCTTTTATCATATCGATTTTCTTAATTTGTTGAGCCATTCTGAAATCAGAAGACGGAATGATTAAAACTAATATGACAGGATAGCGTACTTCATCGCCATAACCAATGTAATTTCTGATGTTCAAATTGTAATTTCAATTACAAGTACATGTAATTTCAAACAATATTTTTTACCCAATGTCCTTTTTGCAGAACACTTTTATCATATCAATATATTCCAATTTGCCGGAACATATGTATATTGAACAAAGTGTTACACTGTACGACTTGAATCAATAAACAATTCAACTTAATGTTTCGAAATTGTCATTTATTAACATGATTGAAATAGTCTCCGCATGGCACAGTGATTAAAGAGTTTAATTGCCCTTAAAAATAAGAAGATTGTTCGTGTCCCAATGCGGGACGTGAAAACTGTTCTTACTGAAGAGACGTATATGCATTAACCAAGCTTCTATGTCACAGTAGTAGCATACATAAGAAAGAACCTTCATCGCCAAAAGGCTAGAAGTGGTAACAATCAGTCTAAATTTGTAGCCCTTCCCTGGGAAATGGTGGCATCTCAATATGACTGAAAAAAGGTTTAAAAAGGACGTAAAAATAAATATACTGTACGAGGGTTGTCAAACCAAGTCGTAGAAAATGTTAATGGCTTTGCAAACATTAAACCAATATACTAATAGAATTTTATATGGCCATAATTTGTTCGATGTTCCTTTCAAATGACATTAAATATATATCTTTCATGATAATATTTTTGAGAATTTATGGTGAGGAGTACATGTATATAGCCTGCGGGTGCACGAACAAAATCCGGAATAATATACGCACGTAACTATTCCAATTGCATCCGTTTCTGTAGTAATATTTAAAACATCTTAAAACATCTTAATATTATTTCAGTGAAAATAAACAGAACCTAAGTTATATATCAAGTTTTCAGGTATATATTGTCGAAGGGGAGGGTTTTGTTGCAGTATATGAAAACCTATTCCCATTATCAGAAGTCATTCTTACTTTAAATGAATTTTTGAGATGCTCCAGAGACAAGTGAAAAGCATTGACAACAGTAATTAATAATGTCTATATAATGTCATGAAACGTAATATACGCTTGCTCTTTTTGTGCCAATATGCACTTTTATGTTTCCTCTATAAATAGTGTTATATTATTTTCTTTTTAAATGCATTCCATGTGTTTTCATGAAATTTTGAAGTTCATTATCATAAAATGTTGCTTTTTAAAACGATAAGAAAAAAATGGTTCAGCATGGAGAACCTTTATTTTGTCCCTATTCATGAATTTTTGGACAAGCCTTTTACTTTCAATTTTGTTCAAAATAGCAATATACTGAATAAAATGATTTCAAGCCTTCAGAGGGGACCTATATCCGAAAAGTCATTGTGTGAAATTTTCAAAATTTGACATTTCTTTAGTGACCGCTTGCTCTTAATTTTTAGGTATCCAAAACAATACCTTTATATGCTTATTTTTACACAGGAGCACGTGCAAAAACAATGTGAAATGCTACAAATAGATTATTTTCAGACATTATCGTTCTACTTCAAATATGCGCAAAAAAGGACCAAAAATGTCAAATCACATTCGAAATCAAAAAGGTTTTTAATCTATATCTTTAAAACGAAGGCAAATTCATTATACTTCATCTTGCATGAAAAATAATAATGGAGCACAATGTAAGTATCACCCCGTTTTTTTTTGTCGTATTTTTTACAATTCCGACATGCATAACAGGTAATAACTTTAAAAGTCTTTGTGTGAAAATGTTGTAATTCATATTTTTGAAAGAAATGATTCATCTTTTTATTTTAACAAAGAAAAAAGTATACCTTTATGATATAACGAGAAATATGACGTTTTCTTTAATTTCCGTACTCTTGTGTTATAAATATTGAACTTTCTGCACTAAGACAAAGGTAAGTTAACACTGACAAACAGCTGAATATTAAATTACATGTATTTTGCGAAAAACGAGTATTTTGTTTTGATCAGAAACAATCTAAACAGATTAATTCATTTCTTCTTCATTCTAATCATTCTCCCCCCCTTCCCCGTCAACAACCAACACCTATTAGAACCTAGGAATGACTTTATACAATAAAATCTACTTGTACTATAAATCAATTAGTAAATATAAGTACATGTACATTTCATTCGTTTTTCATAGTTTGATCCAGAAAATACAATTAATTGTACATGTAAACATAAAATTAAACATATTTTCCTGATGTAAGCCACTTTCTTTGCTGAATTTTATCTTATCTTTTTGTAATTCAGCATATCATCGAGGTATTTCTTCACAACTGAAATTGCTATGAATTATCAACCAAAACAACAGAATTCTAATATTAACAAACTCTAATTAATGATGAATAAATTCTCTTTTTGTAAATTGTGTACGTTATAGATTATTATAAATGTCATGCCTATATCACAGTTGCAAAAGTCAACAGGTAAAATCAAACGTCACGTAACACTGCTTTAACGTAGAACGACATATGTCTTCCTTTAATAGAAAGCTTGCAGTCAAAGTTACTTATATAACTATAAATCCTTGGTAGTGGCAATATTGTTCTTACCTGAACACACGTTATCCGTTGGATTCCACTCTTTGCATGCTTCTCCGGTGCTTAAATTTAAAGGCTTGTTACATGTATAACGATAATATATTATATATACTATTACAAAAAAAATAGAGAGAGAGAGAGAGAGAGAGAGAGAGAGAGAGAGAGAGAGAGAGAGAGAGAGAGAAAATACTTTTTAATACTACTGAAATTAAAATTGTATACCTGGTAAATATTTCTTTTGTCAAACATGTCTTGAGAACCCGAACTGTACACATCAGAGCACAGAATAGAACCCGAAAATTTACAGCCATTTACGTTTCTTTTCTGCACGCATGATAGATTTATATTAATATTTTTTTTAGAACTGCATATAATGACATATGATGCAAGTATGATAAGATCAAAAAATTATTAAAAGGTTATTTATTTCCCGCTAGATAATATTTCCTGATAACAAAGTCTTTGTTGCATTTCCTGAACTGATCTGTGCAGAATTTGTTTATCTTTACTGAAAAGAGAAGGAAATGCAATGTAAGCTTTTGAAGTAAATTAGAACTATTATTTCTAATATATCTCCAGTATTGTCATTAAACATTTAAATTTTCTTCAATCAACAAGTTACTGGTGATTTTGACTGATAATTAATGAGTTATTGAAATTCACATGTCGATACCCTTGATATTGAAAATTAAGTCTTAATATCGCCATTGCACACCAGTATCAGCCTTGAATCTTTTGTGCATTGAGTTCATCAAAGAATTGCATTTTAAGGGATCAATTTTTGTAAATTTGATTTACATGTAATTGTATTCACACAAAACAATCTGTTTTGTCAGAGTACTTGCAAATAAATTTCTCAGCATAATATATACATATTGTATATGTTATAGCATGTTAATTTTGTAAATTCGTTGAAAGTAATTTTTCTAATCTTTTTTTGGTTATGTTGATTTTTTTAAATGATAAATTGTAAGATTTTAATTCGATGAATGATACCTTAATAAAAGAAGAAAATTATGAGGATTTGTAGTAGCTTTTTCAATTTATTTTTTTTTCGGGGGGGGGGGTAAATTTAAATTATGTTAATATTGTTAAAATTCAGTAATGAACATACCTCCTGGGTCACATTTTGCTATCAAGTATTCATTAAGGGAGTTGTGAAATTCCCCGGCTCCTGTCGAAATTTCTGTCTTAGCTCCGCAGTTCAAAGCAGTAAGTGAGATAATGCTCGATACAACAAGAAATTTGGAACAATTTGTTGATTTCTCAAAGCGTTCAAGACACTGAACATAGTGGAAAGGTATTTTGATATTAAAAGTCTTCTTGTATTTATTTAAAAACATCATTCTCATCAAACGTTGTTTTCATGGCAATGATTAATGACGAGGGCTCTATAACAGTTTCATGTTGCGATGATAAGTTTTTGTTGCTCACGTTAAAAAACATAATGTTGGTTAGTAATGCATGCACTAAGTTGGCACCATTTATTCATCTTTTAACAGAACAACTTTCAATGCCATTACATAAATGTCTACAAGCAATGCAGCACCGAAATTGTTTTAATTCTATTCAATTGTATCTGATCATAAAAAAATGTTGACTTATTTGCGAACAGTAGAAATGTAGAGAGTGTCTGAAGGAAATGAAATTATCAAAACGCGCAAACAAAAATGGTAAAGAAGAATGGTGATGCAATGCATTTTCATAATAAGACACATGGGTATTTGGGATGAAAGAGATATAAACTAGAAGAGTTGCATTCCAAGTAGTGGATTGATTGATTGACTGATTATACTGTTTAACGTCCCTCTCTAGAATATTTCACTGAAATGGAGACGTCACCTTTACCGGTGAAGGGCTGTAAAGTTAGGCATATGCTCGGCACTTATGGCCTTTGAGCCGGAAGGGATCTTTATCGTGCCACACCTGCTGTGACACCGGGCCTTGGTTTATACGGTCTCATCCGAAGGACCGTCCCATTAAGTCGCCTTTAAAGACAAGCAAGGGGATACTGAGGACCTATTCTGACATTAATTATAAACATTAATCATAGTCATGATGCACAATTTATTCAACTAATTGGAAAGCACACAACAGTTAGACCGATGAGGGGTTTGATCACTGCACCGTGAATCCTCCGGCTCGTGTACTATGTGTCAAACCCTGACCACTATTTAGGTTTAGTCCATACGAATCACAACACTATTATATATATAAATAAATATACATTGAATTAGAGAAAATATGTCAACCTGACAACCTGTCGACCTGTCAACATGTAGAAATTAAGTAAAATACGTTACACGTTGTATGGTTATTTTGTATTCATGGGTTTTATTATACTAAAACATTTTGATAAACATGTTTGTGAATAATCACTAGAAAGTAATTTGCATTTATTGTTTTGTACATATATTTTTATATGTGAATATAAATGATATAATTGTATATAAATATGTATGGTCTTTCAAAAATATTATGATAACATAACCGATTTACCGTAAGTTATGAGGATGGGACTATGTTCGTTTTATTTTGTACTTGATCCAATGCTCAAATACATTAAAAGACGAAAATATTTCTTTTTTTTCTACTAAGATATATATTTTTTGCACATTTATTTATATTCATAAATATACAAAACAAAATGATTATATAGTTTACATATGAATATAATATACCAATACATATTGAAGGATATTTGCATTGAATCATTAAAAATATATATGCCTTCACATCCTGTGATGGAACTGCAATTCTCCATTTCACAGTTACAAGACATCTGACAACCCTTCCCATACTGAGGATATCGACAAGGATGCAGACAGTGAGGACCAGAAATCCAGCCTTGCATTCTAAAGAAATATGTTAAAAATTAGGAGATTGTTCGAGTCCCAATGCTGAAGATAAAGTATTAACCAAATTCTTTGTCGCAGTATTAGCAGACAAAAGATAGAACCCTCATCAACAAAATGCTAGAAGTGATTACTATAAGTAGTTTTAATTTGTAGCCCCCACCGGGAAGTGGTGGCATCTGAATATGAGGACGTTAAAAATACGCATACAAGGGTTGTTCGAAAAAGTCCTTAGACAATGTTTTAGCGTTGCGAACATTGAAACAACATACTCATCAAATTTTGCAAGACCATAATTTGTTTCATGTTCTTTTCAAATAGTGAATTGTGAAATATATCTTTCATGATAATATTTTTAACAATTTATGGAAAGTTCGGTATATGGTCTGTGGGCGCAGGAACAAATCTAAATCCGTAATATTTAACGCATATTTCAATTCCAATTGCATCCGTTTCTGTAGTAATATGTAAAACTACAGACGTAAATTTATTTCAGTGAAAACAGAATTAAGCCCTTATTAATACGTCAAATTTCAACCTAGATATCGTAAGAGGGGAGGATTGTCATAATGTTTATAGCATTGTTGGAATTCCGTTTGCTGCAAATCACGTCGTCAAATGAGTTAGCGGAGCACGGGGATGTACATGTAATAACATTGTCTGAAATGTGGTTTTTCACTTCAGATACGGAAAAAAGGTCTGTAGTCCGTGTAAATGTACTGAGTCAGAAGTGTTTTAACTTAAAATAAATTATCGAGAAGCTCAATATACGAGTGTCGCAGATATTGCATACGTAAGCCGCGTAAGCCCATGATCATTAAATGTTGCTTATACTTTGACAAAAAAGAATTTTATTTAGGAAAGAGAACTATATTGCTTTCCCTGTCTTCGACGTTTTGGAACAACCTTTGCTCATGTCAATTATAGGAATATATTGAAAAGAATGGGTTCAAGAGAGAGAGAGAGAGAGAGAGAGAGAGAGAGAGAGAGAGAGATGACAAGCAACATCAAATGAATACTTTTATGATTCTACTGAAATAGTAAAAAAATTGTTAATGTTTCTTCTGTCAAAAATGTTCTTAAAAATATGAAAATGCACATATCAGAGCACAGAAAACATATCGACAACTAACAGCCATTTACATTTATGTAATACAATTTAGATGAATATGTTATTCATTTTTCGAAAGCCTCATTTATATAATGCCTTTTTAATTCAAGTACTATGAAATCTATGAATAATTTATTTAATATTATTTATTTCCTCTTAGTTTTTGTTGCATTTCCTGAACTGATAAGTGCAGAGTTTAAGTTGTTTTGTAACAAAAATATGTGTATCCTTTATATTATTTTTAACGATTTTAACGAACCCACAAAATACTTGTATATCTATTACTAAAATAACATAGTTGAGTAACATTTAATATTTTCAGATGATCAGGTGTACGGATCTAGAGGAGTTTGGGAGGTTTTAACATCCGCGGAGAGTAATCGAGGAGCCCAACTTATCAATTGCTTCTTTTATAAAAAGTAAAAACTATCTCTAGTTACAGATAAGTTTAAATTTAGTTTTATATTTAATTGTAAAGCTTCCACCAGAATTTGCCTGTATCAAACTAAGTGTGGCGACTCAGATTACTTATGCAATGTACCTGTATTATGTATTTAAGAAAATCCTGCAATGTTCCATCAAATGTTTTATGTCACAGGGATAAATATAAGATATTTTAATAATAGATCAAGCATTTCAGTTTTAATGGAATTTTTTGTGCTTGATTGCTGTTTGTAATCTCATTTTTCATTTCTTTTCTAATTTGTTTTTGAAAGGACCGATAAATTGGTTTGAGGACGATTTTTGACGCTTGCGTCAATAGGTTTCTTGTGAGGTTTGTAATCTGAATAAACAAATGCATAGTATTTTTATCTGTAGGAATACATGTATTTACAGTCTAGTTTTGAATTGTTTATTTGAAATGTATAATTTTAGGAAACACATGAAAATAAATTTACACTTTCTACAAGCGGTTTGAGTGTTTGGTGTATCCCCACATTAGATAAGAGAAAACAAACGGCAACTCTGATATTCCAGATAAATATGCATCTGTTACGTTTGACCCTTGGTTACAACCCAAATCTTGGTTCATAGGATTTACATGATTTATCACATCATGTCCTGATTAATAATTAAAAATTATATCTTCTGAAATAAGTTGTCTTATTGTCATTTCGTTTATCATTATTTTCATTTGATACTTGTGTTTTACCTTTTTCACATCTCAAACTTTAATTATTTTTTATATACAAGACTGCATGTATTTCTTATCATTGGTATTCGTATCAATTTTTTTACCCTACATCATTGGTAAAGTGGTTGATTTAACAGAGTTACTGAAAAGCTGAAATCATAGTTATATATTTACGAATTACTTTTTCTCTACATAATTTGTAATCATGTCTCATTGTTAATGATTGTTTTAAACAGATAAACTGAAAAGGACAGCCATTTCCACTGGTATACGTGTAAAGAAAGACATTTTTGGGGTTAAATCGTCATATGATAAAATACTACATTTAATACTTCCAGAAATATTGGTTATTTTAAGCCAGCAAGGAAAAAGAAGAAGCCAGATGATTGGACATGAACAACATAATATAGTACAGTTTGTCTTAAACCTTTGTTATTGTAAGCAATACTCTAGTTCTCCAAAAACAAAAACTTGTGAAATAGCAAGTCTTATGAATTCTATTGTTCTGTTTACATGAAGTTAGAAAGCATAATATTTTATTCCGCTCAAAAAAATTGTATTCTGGCACGAACATTTATTGCATGTTAATGAAGTTGTATTACTTAAAAAAATTGTGTTGCTTTCAAGCTAGGTTACCCATTTTTTATCACAAAGGTTTAAGACAAACTGTACTATATTATGTTGTTCATGTCCAATCATCTGGCTTCTTCTTTTTCCTTGCTGGCTCATATCATAACATTATTACAATAAGGCCGAGAAATTTTAATTTTTGTAGCTGTTACAAGTCATAATTATGTTAACAGTAGGTCTCTGTGACGTATAAATAAGATATCTTGAAATATGGAAAACTCCTGACTGGCTGAGGCCTAGTGCTGAATCCAGAAATTCGGAAAAAAGAGGGAACCAGTTTGAGGTCAGGGGAGGGGCCCACAGTCACAATTAAAACATTCATTTATCAAATATTGTGTATTTTTTGGACTCAAAGGGGAGGGGGCCTGGGGCCCCTTCCAAATCCGCCAGTGGGCTCATGACTAGAACATACTAGACCTGCATTTATCAAACCGGGCCTGGGGGCATAAAACTTAGACAAGCTCACTTTCCATCTCAGTCTCACTTTTCCACTATATATTCCTTAGTGAGACTGAGATAAAAAGTGAGCCAGTCAAAGTTTTATGTCAACCAGGTCTAGTCATTTACTGTTTCTTACGTTGAAGGGTTTAATATTTAAAGTATTTGATTTAAATAACAGTGAACTTTAATCAAGGTGAAGTTTACATTACAAAGATGAAATTATAATATCCCAACAACCTCATGAATATTGGAGTATCATTTTAAAAAATGTTGAATTGAAAAAAAAACCTACACATTATTCCTCATAACCTTTTATATATATATACAGCTATATATGTCAAATATTTTTCTTTTGTGTTCTCTCATACATGAAGCCTCTGTCTAACAGTACTTTCAGTTCTTTGATTTTTAAATAACGACTGCTGAAAGCGAATAAATGACTCTCACTGAGCTGCCTCGTTTTTACTTTCGCTTTAGACAAACATGGTTATTCGCAAGTTGTAGGTGAGGAAAATTTAAAACATATAGTGAAGAACTCTGAGACTAATAATACAAAACAATTACTAGGATATTTGTGAACATTTTTCGGGAATAATTAGCACATACCATTTCATGATTAGTTCGACCTTTCCACTCGGCGAGCAGAGTTTTTACGATTATGGAGACTAAAGAAAATATAGACAAGCATGCCATGTAAGATTGTATATGTTCTTAGAAACATAGGTATTTCTATTTTGTCAGTGCATTTCGTCTGCAAGTGTAAACGAGAGCGATTCTCAATTTGGGGGAGGGGGTACTCTGTGTTATTCGGAGATAGATATCTTGCGTCATTATTATGATATGGGAAATTTATTGCCGAAATATTTCCTCTGAGTAACATTCAATGAATTTGAAACATTTACATTCAACTGATTGATGGTTAATACTATCTCTGTAAATAATAGAATGATATACATTACACTAATAAAATTGGGAAATTATTATTTATATAATATAATAAATATGAACTCAATGCACGGTCAATATGCATTTATAATTACCGAGGATGACAGATATTGACCTCAGATATATGAAGTATGTCGACCTCTGGCTAGCGCTCTGGGTTTAATCTGAATTCTTTGTAAAGTAATCATTTATCAATTAAGTATTTCATTGTACATTCACCATGGTATTTGATAACAAATTGAGATACAAATGCGATGCACTGAGCAAAACCTTTCATAATGGGGGATTTAATAATTTTTAGACCCGTTAAATACACTAAAACGTAACGAAAAAAGGAAGAACATATAAATATACAAATTTAAACCCAATGTTATAATATTTCTTGATTAATTTGTTTGACAACTCATGTAGGAGTGTTTCAAAGTAATGTAACTTCACCTTCTTTGCATAAAAATTGAGCAATACATGTATCTCAGTTTAACAACATCGACACATTAGATTGAGTACGAACCGAGAGAGAAAAAAATTAACAAATTTCATAAAAGTGTACAATGCCTTGTAGCTTATTCATTACACTGTACTCAAAATGATTTATTAAAAGTACAAACAAAGCAATTGACATAAGGATCTTTATAAAACTTAAGGTAGACCATTACTTGGCATTACACGCGCAGATATTCATTGCAAAGTCTTTGACAAATATGTAAAAATGGTCAAATATTTGTAAGTGGATTAATATATTTAAATTTACAATGAACACCTCAAATACGCAGCTAGTCAAGGTCTTAATGCAACAGGTCAATCATTAATACCATCGTTAAAATGGAATCCATTTTACAGAAAGAAGCAATATACTGAGGTATACCATCACGTAATTAGTTAGTGTTCACGTGTTTAAAAAGTAATTAGAAACTCGGATAAATAAATGCTATAGTTTGATACTTTATTTGCTAAGCGAGGTCCAAAAAAACCGCCTGTTTTGCAACTGCGAAGAAAGTTTTTGGTATACATGTAATCCGAATCATACCCAAAAGACTTGATAATTTAGTTTTTGGTGATGAAGCCTGTATATGACATTTCCAGCCAAATAATTAGATGTCTACCAAAGAATGCATTAGTCCTGGTATTGCTTAAAGATCGGAAGGTTAAATACGGGCTATTGAAATTTTTTTATTAGTTTACACTGGCACGCGTTGGCTGCAAAAATGTACGAACTTGAGAAACGCATTTGTAAAGAAAAGGAGTACCAATATTGGCAAATATTAGTCATTTAACCCCTTTATTATATAATTCACTCTCCCATTGAATTATATTAATTATGCGAATAAAATAAATCAAATTAGGTGGATTTTTTCCCACTACTGTATTAATATTAAAATAAACATCTGTACTGTTTGTTATTAATTTTGTATCATACCCTAGCGGCATAATGATTTGACAACTGAATTTTTATTAAAGCTCAAAAGTATTAATTGTATGATTGCATAGTGTTTAAACGTCCCTCTAGAATTTTTCACTCATGTGAAGACGCCACTATAGCTACTTGCCTGTGAACTTCATGAAAATCTTGAATTGAAAGAAATTAAAATATGTTGGATATCATGTAATATGCAAGTCGATATAGCGGTATATATTCAGAGAAACACATATGAAACTACAAAAGAACTCGTTGTGAGCAACGATAGGTCTTCCGTTTCGTCTCCTGAACCCCCCACACCCACCCAGGCAAACTCGAATATGAAAAATGTGATAAAACTTTTTATGGAAACAAAGGGGATTGAACCCCGGTCGCCAGCATGAAAATCCAAAAACTTACAATAACGCTAAGGGGCCACAGCTCTAAATGCACTTTAATAAACTTCTGCAACAGTACATCTGTCTTAGAATAATGAAAGGCGGGTCACTATTCCTTATTTTGCGTCAAACGCCACGAGTAAATCTTCGCCTCTTTTCTTTGGAATGTTCCATTAAATAGGTGTGATAGCTTCAATGTGAAAAAAGAACGTTCTTATAGCTTAAATTTGAAGGTTAAGAAAGTACTTAACACATTTACACATTCCATATCGTATATAGATAAGTAACACTGAATCTGTGAAACAGCTATAATTTTTAACCTTTTTGAAAATTTCCTGTTTATCCCCATAGTGAACTATCCCGATTAGTTACGGTAAGCTTTCATGAAAAGGTTGAAATGTTTCTGATAGACAAGGTCAAGGAATCAGATACAAATGTACCATTTATGTTCAATAACTTGAATCAGATCTTTGTGCAAGAATGTTAATATAAACTCCATTCAACGATCTTTTCAAAATGGTTTTCTTATTTTTGTCTTTTCGATCAGTTTAATATGACACAAGTGTGATAAAAATCTTTTCTTACAATTGTCTGTTCTATCTGTTAAATATGACAGAAGTGTACATGAGCAAAACAGTGGTTACGCGTTTGATACTTACTATATACATCGATATTGATTCTTAAAAACATTAACTTATAACTATGATGTAAAATCTAATTTTCCGCAAAAGGCAAAATATATTAGGTATCGTATTACATTATCACATTAATTTTTATCTTTTTCTTCTCTGAGAACCAGCCAAAGATAATTACAGAAGATGTTTGAGACGACTGTGGATTAAAACTTCGTTTGACACAGAATTGCATTGTACCTACCACATGACAATCAAAGTTTTCCTTTACATTTCATTTATCCTTAGATTACTTTCATATAAACAAACGCTCGGCTGACCCTGACTTGTGCAATGTCGGAGATGACAGAGACAGCCGCCATTTTGGACCCGCTTCAGATTTTTAAATGTTAATATCTAGAATTTGGATTTATCAATATTCAAAAAAATGTACAATAAGCATTAAAAGAAAGGTTTCTATTTAACATTCCAGAAATAAATGTAAGATATTGAAAAACAAAAACGTTAGAAAATATGGACTTTTCAATTTCACTTTCGATAGCAACCGGGAAGTAATAACGACACACGAAAATGTAATTCCGCAAATCTGAAAAGTCATCATCTATCATCTCTAATAAAATCTCCAGTTTATATCTTCAGCCATTTTTGAAAAAAATGGAACAAAAATCCATTTAAAAATCAGAAAACTGTCAATATCTTGGAACCGAAGGTGAGTATTCCAAATTTCTCTTGTCATGCCACAACTTCATATTATGACACATTATTCCTGAAATTTCACTGAAAACCACCTAATAGTTCTCGAAAATCGCCTGCACAAACTTTTGGGAAAATAATTATAATAATAATAAGAAGAAATAGTAGAATCATAGAAGGTCTTCCGTGAAGACCAAGACCTTAACAACAGTAAGTATTGTCTAAATGTTTTAGCTTCTGTATGCTAAGTAAATCCCCTTTCTCAATCCTTTTTTACTACCGACTTTTTTTTACCTAGTTGCAATCAAACGAAATCAATATTTTACGATTTCAAAGAGAGCATTGTTGCAACCACTATTGAAATAACGACCACTATTGAAATAATTATATCAATAGTGGTTGAGAGTGCATTTCAATAGCAAACAGATAGTAACCACTATTGAAATACGACCACAATTGAAATAATTATATCAATAGAGGTTGAGAGTGCATTTCAATAGCAAACGTAGTTAGTAACCACTATTGAAATACGACCACTATTGAAATAATTATATCAATAGTGGTTGAGAGTGAATTTCAATAGCAAACATAGTTAGTAACCACTATTCAAATACGACCACTATTGAAATAATTATATCAATAGTGGTTGGGAGTGCATTTCAATAGCAACATAGTTAGTTACCACTAAATGAAATACGACCACTATTGAAATAATTATATCAATAGTGGTTGGGAGTGCATTTCAAAAGCAAACATAGTTAGTTACCACTATTCAAATACTACCACTATTGAAATAATTATTTCAATAGTCGGTGAGAGTGCATTTCAATAACAACATAGATAGCAACCACTATTGAAATATGATTTCTTTTGAAATTATTATTTAAATGGTGGGTGAGAGTGCATTACAATATGATTACCATAGGATTCAACCATTTTTGAAATACGACCAGTATCGAAAGAAAGTTTCAAGGCATATTTCTTTTTTATTTTTTATCCAAAATTTCACAAAAATAGGATTTTAAATGAAAAAATATTTAGATTAATAATTTAAGTGTATAAATTATTAAGGATGATTTTAGTGAGGCAGAATTTTGAACATTGAGGAAGAATTACAATTTCAAAAGTGATTTAAATAATTATTTTGATAGTTGCTGATAATACTTCAAACGTAAAACCATAATTTAATCCATATTGAAATCTTAATGTCAAAAGTGAACATCATTTCAATGGTTGGTTACTAACTCTGTTTGCTATTGAAATGAGTTTCAACCACTATTGATATAATTATTTCAATAGTGGTCGTATTTCAAAAGTGGTTACGAACTATGTTTGCTATTGAAATACACTCTCAACCACTATTGATATCATTATTTCAATAGTGGTTGTATTTCAATAGTAGTTACTAACTATGTTTGTTATTGAAATGCACTCCCAACCACTATTGATATAATTATTTCAATAGAAGTCATATTTCAATAGTGGTTAATAACTACGTTTGCTATTGAAATGCACTCTCAACAACTATTGATATAATTATTTCAATAGTGGTCGTTATTTCAATAGTGGTTGCAACAGAGCATCATCTCATTAACATTTCTGTGTCATTGCTGCTTACTTACAGCAGCTTTGGATTTTTTGCAAATGTGAAGAAGAAAGCAGTTACGTAAAGCTTTCTGAACAATTTCATAATATTTTATCAATCAGATTTAAAGATGGACTTGGGGTCACGATAAAGGATTATTTATGTAAAGGAATCCGTCGGAATAAATCTCAAAATCCTTTATGTTCAAGACCGCAGGCCCTGACTAGCCCTGGTGATATGTAACCATTCTCAGGCATTAATCACTATTTCAATGGAACAATTGAGTGTTCATGAAGAACGTAAGAAAAAATGAAAGGTACTTTTCTTGCAGAGGAGTTCAAAATGAGACATATAAGACAAAAAGTTCTAAGAGTACTCGATTTCAAAAGTAGTTTTCAAAAGTGTTCATTCACCACCGATATTTCAACTTATGGGACCTACATATTTTTAGTGACCTCCTTAGTTTACATGGCAGTTGAAATTACCAATGTACAGGTCTGCGTGTGGCAAAGTGATTAAATTTGCTAAAGTGGGAGTTGTGACACTAATATAAAAGAAAAAAAAACTGAACCGTCTAAAGATATCTTAAACGTTTAAAAATTACATTGTTAGGAATAAAAAAAATATTCAATACTGTATATACAACGTTTGTTGCCATAAACCCTATTTGAATGAAAACAAAATGATACAATACCGCAATATGCAATATAGTGGTGCTATTACATTTATGTTAATTTCATTATCAATGCGGAATTTAACTACGGAAAATATAATTATCCTGATTTATGACATTTTGTTTAATACAGTATCAGTGGAAATTTTAGCGAGACGCACTTTTTTCCTTTATTAAAATAGGGTATTTTATTTTTAGAAAGAGGTAATTTTAGCAATTCTAAATGCGCAATAATGCAGTTATTACAAATTAGACATATTTTTTTTAATTTATAATTAATTTTAGCGATTTTAAAACCCTCGCTAATAATGCCAAATCCTTGCTAAAAATTCTGCTTATACTGTACATTTTGTATTGAACCAGCACTACCTAACGTGTCGTCATGTTGGATTTCATTCATAAATTAAAGTTCATAATGAATGGAGCTTTTAGAAAGGTTATAATTCTTCCTTTTTTTCGTTAAAATGTTTACACATAAAAATCCCTCAATGCAAAATGGCGATTGATGCCGGAGAGAAGGCCAAACGGGCGTAATTCTCTGAATTGAACAAAAACAACATTAATCAATCAATTAATTTCAGAAAATTATAACTTTCATATAAGACTTACATTTTATATTTACTAGATCTAGAAACATAATTTAACATATGGATCTCATACCTACAGACACAGTACATTTGTGTTAAATCACCCTAGGGTCCTTCGTTTACAGCACCCTAATTCCCTTTAGAATTTTGATTTTGCCCCGGGGGGTCAAATGGGGGTCGAAAAATGACGTTTTTTATGCAAAAAGTCCCGTCTTCCCTGAACTCCTTTTACAGTTTACTCAGCAGCCTAATCACCTTTTGGGGGATGGTTGGTGGTGTCCGGTAGATGTGCAGTAAGGTTTCAGAATTTTTATTTTGCCTCGGGGGGTCAAATGGGGGTCGAAAAATGACGTTTTTTATGCAAAAAGTCCCGTCTTCCCTGAACTCCTTTTACATTTTACTCAGCAGCCTAATCACCTTTTGGGGGGTGATTGGTGGTGTCATGTACATGTAGATGTGCAGTAAGGTTTCAGAATTCTGATTTTGCACCAGGGGGTCAAATGGGGGTCGAAAAATGATGTTTTTTATGCAAAAAGCCCCGTCTTCCCTGACCTCCTCTTACATTTTACTCTGCAGCCTAATCATCTTTTGGGAGATAGTTGGTCGGGTCATGTAGATGTGCAGTAAGGTTTCGGAATTTTGATTTTGCCCCGGGGGGTCAAATGGGGGTCGAAAAATGATGTTTTTTATGCAAAAAGCCCCGTCTTCCCTGAACTCCTCTTACATTTTACTCAGCAGCCTAATCACCTTTTGGGAGATGGTTAGTGGTGTCATGTAGATGTGCAGTAAGGTTTTGGAATTCTGATTTTGCCCCAGGGGCTCAAATAGGGGTCAAAAAATGACATTTTTATGCAAAAAGTCCCGTCTTCCCTGAAATTCTCCTACATTTTACACAGTAGCCTAATCATCTTTTGGGAAATGGTTGGTGGTGTCATGTGGATGTGCAGTAAGGTTTCGTAATTTTGATTTTGCCCCGGGGGGTCAAATGGGGGTGGAAAAATGACGTTTTTTGTGCAAAAAGTCCCGTCTTCCCTGAACTCCTTTTACATTTTACTCAGCAGCCTAATCACCTTTTGGGGGATGATTGGTGGTGTCATGTAGATGTGCAGTAAGGTTTCGGAATTTTGATTTTGCCCCGGGGGGTCAAATGGGGGTCGAAAAATGACGTTTTTTATGCAAAAAGTCCCGTCTTCCCTGAACTCCTTTTACATTTTACTCAGCAGCCTAATCACCTTTTGGGGGATGATTGGTGGTGTCATGTAGATGTGCAGTAAGGTTTCGGAATTTTGATTTTGCCCCGGGGGGTCAAATGGGGGTTGAAAAATGACGTTTTTTATGCAAAAAGTCCCGTCTTCCCTGAACTCCTTTTACATTTTACTCAGCAGCCTAATCACCTTTTGGGGGATGATTGGTGGTGTCATGTACATGTGCAGTAAGGTTTCAGAATTCTGATTTTGCCTCGGGGGGTCAAATGGGGGTCGAAAAATGACGTTTTTTATGCAAAAAGTCCCGTCTTCCCTGAACTCCTTCTACATTTTACTCAGCAGCCTAATCACCTTTTGGGGGATGATCGGTGGTGTCATGTACATGTAGATGTGCAGTAAGGTTTCAGAATTCTGATTTTGCGCCAGGGGGTCAAATGGGGGTCGAAAAATGATGTTTTTTTATGCAAAAAGCCCCGTCTTCCCTGAACTCCTCTTACAATTTACTCTGCAGCCTAATGATCTTTTGGGAGATAGTTGGTCGGGTCATGTAGATGTGCAGTAAGGTTTCGGAATTTTGATTTTGCCCCGGGGGGTCAAATGGGGGTCGAAAAATGATGTATTTTTATGCAAAAAGCCCCGTCTTCCCTGAACTCCTCTTACATTTTACTCAGCAGCCTAATCAACTTTTGGGAGATGGTTGGTGCTGTCATGTAGATGTGCAGTAAGGTTTTGTAATTCTGATTTTGCCCCAGGGGGTCAAATAGGGGTCAAAAAATGACATTTTTATGCAAAAAGTCCCGTCTTCCCTGAAATTCTCCTACATTTTACACAGTAGCCTAATCATCTTTTGGGAGATGGTTTCGTAATTTTGATTTTGCCCCGGGGGGTCAAATGGGGGTGGAAAAATGACGTTTTTTGTGCAAAAAGTCCTGTCTTTCCTGAAGTCCTCCTTAATGTTACTCAGAAGCCTAATCATCTTTTAGGAGAGTTAAATATTTTGAAAATTATGTAAAACATCAACATTAAAGGGTAAAAAAGCATCACATGCTGGGAAACACCTTGAATTTTTATGAGTAATTAATGTACATGTCAAATGTGAGAGTCATATCTCATATCAATCAAAAGTTATAAGCAAATGCAACATTTTTGAAAAGTAGGTTAGGCTTCAAGGTCAAGGTCACAGAGTAAAAGTCATGATTCATTTGGAAAGGTCTTATCACAGGTAATAATATACATGCATTATAATATGAATGCCCTAACTTTTCTCTTTCAAAATGATGAATTTATAACAATTTAATTTTTTTGCAAGTAGGTCAAACTTCTAGGTCATATGTAAAAAAAAAATAATGCCATTCTCACAGGTAAATACTAGTACATAAGTTTAATATGAATGCCTTGTCTTTTCTCATTCAGTAGATATGACCGTGATGACCAAGGTTAATTTTATTCAGACAGAAGGACAGTCTGACATACAAATGTACATATTTCTATATGAATTGCATGGGTAAAATTGGCCCAGTGGTTCTAGAGAAGTTAAAAATGTAAAAAGTTTTCAGACAAACAGATGGTCGACATGTCACGACAGACGTTATATGATAAGGAAACCAGAAAAGCTCAAATGAGTGTTTTGAAAGGGTTACAATATGGTTGCAGTATTTGAAAAGCTGTTTTTTTCATGCAGAGATATGCATGACCAACATATTCATATTTTATATTTTCTTTAGTAACTTGTTTGTTTGTTGTGAATACATCTCCCTCGGGAATTTTTCCCTCATATGGAGACACCACCAAATAATAATGATGACAAGATGTGTTTGTGAAACCACTGATGTCCCTGCATGGAAGCCTTTGGCGAAGGTTGAAATTTCTCAAATATATGTCAAACTCAAAGGTCAAGGTCAAAGGGTTCAAATTGTTGGTATCAGAAAAAAGTCTTGTCACAAGGAATGCACATGTGAAATAAGTAATCCCTAGTACTTCGTGTTCAAAAGTTAATTGCCAAGGTTAATTTTTTAAGTGGTTCAAACTCTAGGGTCAAGGTCAAACATATTTATACCTGTTGACAGTTCACAATGAATACACATGTTAAGCATGAAAGCCCTAGCACCTACTGATCAAAATTTAGGCCAAGTTTAAAGTTGGGTATTTTTCTTGTAAAAATGTATATCCTAGGTCAAGTGATCAGAGGTAAAAATTAATGGTACCCAAATAAAAGGTCTTAATTGTCACAAGAAATAAACCTATAAAATGTGGAAGCCATTTGTATAGCCCATCCCACTTAAAACTTATGGGCAAGGTTATAATTTCTGCAGACAAATAGACAGACATAATATAAACACAAGAAACAAAATACATGTATGTACATAATTAAAAATATACTATTTAATTGGAATAACAAAATAGATTGTTATTTCAGGGACAGGGAGTGGGTAGGGAGATTGGACCCCCCCCCCCTGGAATTTGCTTTGTTATTTAAACAAGACTATTAAACTGAAGCAAATAAAAAAATGACTTTGGACATCCTCCCCCTAACTTAGAAAACATTGACCCCACTATCATTGTTTTTATTTTGTTTATTTGTTTTCAGTTTGTGAGTTTTTTTTCTCCTGCTTGTCAGGAAATTCTGGGCATGAATTTTTTGATTGAGATGTGAACCCCCCTCCCTACTCCCGAAAAAAATTCTGGATACGCACCAGTATTGGCAGTAACTGAATGTCACATCGACAACGGGAGATAACTTCACAATATGAAATTCGTCTACTGTGGCATGCGATGATCTTTGACCCTTTTTGAACTTTAACCTAATCGTTTGGGTTTATTTTACCCCCCACTATACTTAAACTTGTACTTACCGACCTCCATAGGTCTCGCAACTTCATGAAATATAAATCCAATGAATTAATCCAATGCACACCACACTGCAGCATTTTCTAATGCTATTCCATTCGGAAAACCTTCGTGCCGTCGATTCCGTCACCTTATCAGATGAAGTGGGAATCGGCCGAGGTGTACCGAATGGAGTTTAATCTAAAAATATGATAATGGGTGACGCAACGTGATGTGATGTAGAATTTACATGTCAAGAACAAATTTTAAATTAATTCATAACAAACAATGTTTTAACAAAACTGTTCCATCTAGCCTATTCCAAAAAGTATGTACTGTGTGATTGTGGTGTCGAGGGGGGGCGGGGGGATTAATAAATTTAAAAAGGTCCTATTATGAGCAAAACATTTATCAAAATCTAATTTACATCATTAATAGAATTCAAACTGGTATATAATGAATTAAGCATGTAAAATAAATATAAGAGGTTCTGAGTTATAGGTCACAGGGAGAATTTCATATTCAATTTGATGAATACATGTAAATTACAGGCACGTAGCTACCGGGGGGGGGGGGGCTGCCTTTTATATACCAACATTTCAATTGAAAAGATGGGTGCCCCCCCCCCCCCCCCTTTTTACCACAGTATATACATAGCAAGGAAATATGGGGAAAAAAAATTGGAAGTGAAAGTAATTTTGCCTTGAAAAAAAAGGTGGCCACTACCCCACCCCCCACCCCATTTCAATTTTTTTTTTTTTGCTTGTTAAGTTTTTTAGGTAAGTAAAAAAAAAATTTCTCAGGTTGCCCCCCCCCCCCCACTTTCAAAAACGATGCTACGTGCCTGAATTATATAGAATTATTTTGACTTTTTCCTTGGTAAGCCGCCCGTAGGATTTGATAAAGGTGATGGATTTAACTTTTCTATCGTCAACTTCCCTACTATGCAGCAATATGCCTTCATCACCTGCATACGGAGTGCATATATCTCAGTTGATTCGATACGCAAGAGCTTGCTCTACGATGAACAATTTTTAAAACGAGGTAAATTATTGACAAGCAAGTTGATGAAACAAGAATTCAACCGTTTCTTTTTATGTTACCATTTCGTAAGTTCTATGGTCGATAAAAGGACCTTATCAGCAGGTATCATTGAGTCTAATGCTGACTGACGTTTTTCATACACATTGTTAGTCCCTTTTTTTTCCCCTCGCGCAACTAGTTACGGGGGATATAGCTTGTGAATGTGCGTGCGTGTGTGTGTGTGTGTGAGAGTGTGGGTGTGTGTGTGTGTGTGTGTGTGTGTGTTTTTTTCGTTACATTTTGTAGCAAGATTACAGAAAACCTTTGCATTAACTATTCTCAGCTTTTACATCCTTTGTGGGATAAAGGACTTCAGCCTTTCATTTTAAAGTTGATTTAAATATTTTTAGATATTATTTTTACTGCCTCAAAACCCCTAATTTTTTAAATTGACATAATCATTTTTTAAGATTGACAAAAAACCTTTATTAACCTTTTAGCTTTTACATTATTGTAATTTTACAATAATTTTTTCCCTGGGGAACCAGTTAAGGAACCAGTTTTTTTAAAAGGCGTCAGATTAAAAAATTTTTTTCCAACAGGGTCTAAAATTTGGGGGACCCGTTATTCCGAAAGCTGTAACACAATCACCAAATTGAATTAACCTTTCGATGAACATGTACATGTTATTTTTCCTTAAAAAAACTTTGCCTGGAACTGTAAGTCCCTTTCATTTGGTAGGTAAATAATTAAAATTTAAACTTATACATTAGCATATGTGATATGTTTCTGCTAGGTATAAAAAATGCCCAGTTACTATGCATATTTGCCCCCCCCCCCCCAAAGAAATGATATGCAATTTGATTTTTTTAAAAATAAATAGACGATAATTTTGTTCAAAAAATAAATAGTTAAAAAAAATTTGATATCTTATATTAAACTTTACTACCCCAAAATTTGGTATCCCTTTACATATTATGCCCCCCCTTTACCAAGACACTATGCACTTTGTGTGGATCAAGACAATAATTTTTCAAAAGTAAGGGAGTTGATTGTAAAGTTGGGGTTTTTAATCCTTTTTGGGACTGGAACTGGTCCTTGAAAGAATTTGTAAACCAGGGGGGATTTTCCAAAGATGCTGGGCCAAAAAAATCCCCCACTGCTCAATATCATCATTGACATTCCTTTTTTAGGGAAAAAGGGGGAGCTCCCAACCTTCAATGAAGAAAAAATTCCTAGAGGGACATTTAAAAAAAATACATTGTATTTTAATCTTTAACATGTTTAACGTCCCTCGGGAAAATTTATCTCTTATGAGAGATTGCCATTTCCAGTGAAGATCCAGTCGGGGGGATGTCCGCTTAGCGGTCCCCTTGTTAATCCCTAAATTTGATGGATTTTTTGTTATTTCATGATCATAAAAAAACCCCATGGCGGTTTACCAATCAGCAGGGAATGTTTCCTCATCCATGGCACTTGATCCCACCTCTGATGTTTTGGAGGTCCTGTTTCTTTCCCCTATTTTGTATTGTTTTATGGACTTTGAGATTGAATACGGTTTTGTCTTCATATCCTTCTCATCATAATATATATACAGTCAAACCTGTTTTAAGAGGCCACTTGTGGGGGAAAAGACAAATTGGCCCCTAAGACAGGTGCCTTTTTCCGGTTTCAAAACCAAATAAAAAATTGGGCCAAGTTCCAATTTAATTTCAAACATTTTAAAACCGCAATTTCAACAATTTAAAAAATTAGGAATTTTAAGTCACATGAGATCCTTTTTTTTTTTATTTTTCATGAATTTAGGAAAAAATCTACTATTATTATTTATTTAATGTTGTTGTTTTGGTTTGAATTTTAATTTTAATAGCTAAATGGAATAAATTTACATCACACAAAATATGAAATGTTCTAAAAAAATCAAGTAGCATTTCTCTGATGCTGGCAAAGCTTTATGGTTTTTTAAATTGTCTTATATAGGGTTATAGCTGAGACTGACCACTTGACTTGATAACCTCAACGAAATTGTAAAATTTTTAAATTATTATTTTATATCGTGAACATATTCAACAGCTGCTCATCAATTTTTTTTTCATAAATAAAGAACACAATAAAATTTGTATAAATAATATTCTAGTAATTTAATCATAAAAATAAATCATTAAATCATGGCAGTTCAAATTACACTCGCAATTATGGTAATTATTTTTCAGCTGTTCATGTTTGGCTTCTGGGATAGGGGTCCCGTGCCAGACGGAAGTATGTGACAATACGAACAAAATGGCCGCGAAAACAGGCATGTTACCGCAAGGGACCAAAAAACACGGCCCGGCCCTTTAGACAGGTGGCCGTTTTAAATCAGTTAAAATATAGTGAAAAAATGAACGGCGGGTTTAAAACGGCCGCTCATGAGGAGTGGCCGCTGATTAAAGGTCCCGTAACAACGGTGCGACTGTAACTGCTTATTGTTGACATTTTAGAGAAATCTAAAAAAAAATATTCTATTATTCCCCCCATCAATTAAAATAAAGTTCAGGCAATGCAAAAATTAGTCAAAAAAGGGACTTATAGTGCTTTGTTTACTTATTTAAAAAGAAAATAAATTATAATGAAAACTTTTTAAATAAAATATTCAATACCTTTGTATTTATTTGCATTCGTCAAATTTTTCCTGACGCTTTATGAATCAGCTAATTGCCTTTTTTCTTGTTCAAGCAACACCAAGTACAAAAAAACTTTGGGGAAAATCATTTTTAGTATTTTATCCTCAAATAGTCCTTACCAAATAGGATAATTTTTCATTTGTATTTTTAATGACTTTTATGTTACCTCGCTGTTATGACATTTCTCATAAATTTACTTTCTTTACAAAATTAAAAATTGTAATTATTTTAAACCCAAAATTTTCCCCTTTTTTATTTTTTTTGATTGACGAATTGACAGGTTCTTCTTGATGTGCTGGATATTTTATATTATTTTAGAGATAGTAAATTTTGACATTTACTAAATTAGGGGTAGTGTGGAGTGCTATTGACTTTGACAAGAGAATTTAAGAAAATATATTAATGTTACATAATGTTGATTACAAGAAACAATTAGTGTAAAGATGGGGCAAAATTCAACTAATAGTAATAAAGATAATAATTTCCTCAATATCAAATAATATACATTTGTTTTCAACAAAAAAGCAAGTCAATTATTCTAATAAAATTTAAAATAGATTTTCTTGAGCGAAAACTTTTTATTTAAACATGGAATAATAATGAAGCAAATTGTAATTTTTTATTTTTTTTTTCAAAAAGGGGAAAAATTTAAATTTATCAAAAGACCTCTTCAAAACTTATCAATTATGACTTTCCGTAGAGAACAATGTATGGCACTGGGAAAATTTGGCCCCTTTTAAATTTTAAAAAACAAACAAAACAGAACACAGATAAAATTGTGATAATGTAGAACTTAAAATGATGCCCATTTTAAAACCAGATAATTTTGATTCAAAGTAATGAAGGCACATGAGGGTCAAAAAACTTTATCCAATCCTAATTTTGGATTGAATTTTGTAAAATTAAGACTTTTTCGGGAAATATTAATTGACACAAGCTTGCCTATCTGGGCCTTTTAAAAACAAACCATCTGATGCATATTTTGAAAAATATTTTAATTTTGGTCTTTCTCTTTTCAAAATTGATAGAAAAAAAGTTTTGAATTAACTTAAATTTTCATATCCCTGGGCCCGTGTCCCCCATCCTTTTATGAAGTAAACAAAAACTCATGCAGGAACATCATAAGTAATCTTAATTTTTATGATTTTGGGAAATATCTTTAGTTGTTCTTTTAATTGAACTTTTTTTCATTTACATTTATAGTATGAATTGATGCCCAAATTTATTGCTTAAAATTTTCTTAATTTTGTATATAAATAGAATATTAGTAAGGTATACACAATAATCGCATACTAATAACTGTTTTGTATAAAGATACATTTTTTTTATTGTTTTTTATTAAAGTCCTTTAAGTATTTTTGTTTTCGTCCTTGTTATTTTTTAGAATGCTGCTGTGTATTGTATCTCTCGCACATTTAGAAAACCCCACCGTCTATGGGGGTTTATCAACCCGATAATTTTGTAGACAGTAGAAAAAAGCTTAAATAATTGTTCTTTTAATATATTGGAGGCACAAATGAAAATAGAGAATTTCATGAATTATATGCGGGAACTAACTGATTCTTAAACCTGGCAAAATTTTTAAAACTTTTTTCTCACAATACATTCATCTAGATCTTTATGTCAAAAAGGAACATGAACAATTTATAAATTTTTGTCAAAAAAGGCAGTTTACGGTTAATATTGAAAAATTTATTGGTAATAACCAATATTGCCCCCCAAATTAAACTTTGATAAAATATATAATTAATTAAGTTCTTAAACAGGGAGTATATTATTCAAAGCACTAAATATTTTCATAAGTAATGACGCCTTATGTACGTAATGACGTCCAAACTGACGAAATTTTTAAGTTTTTATGAATTTTACAGAAAAATGTACATATTTTGTCGATATTTTGAGTAAAAGTCCCCGAGCGCAGGGTTCAGGAACAATATTTTGATATAATGTGTAGAATGATAATATCAATGAAATATTAATATTGTTCCGAACAAATATCCTTTTTAAGTTTTAAAGCTAAAAAATTTTAAAATTTTTCCATTTTTCCCTTTTAAAAAGGATATAAAAAGGACTTTGTGACTCATAAAAACAAAAATTGTGAAAACCTGCTTTGACACAATAATATTTTCGTTAATTTATATTTCTCATCAATTTATTGAATTGCACATTTGGGGAGTTTTCAAAATTTGATTTTTGGGGGAAAATAGAAAATAGCATATAGTTCTTTGAGCATTATTTATTATCAAAACCACTGTCATTCTTTTAAATAGTATATATTAAAATTTTCCGATAGAATAACTTACGTGGAAACAACTGTTTCAGTTATATGTTACATAAAATCAAACAATAACAATGTTTTTGAACAAGTACTATTTGAGGTTTTGAAAGCAATTTACATTTAAAACTTTTTCAATAAAATTTTGTGATATTTCGTATAAAACAAAATAATATTTTCTTGTCCGTGTCCCTTGAATATTAATATATATTTTTTATTTAAGTTTCACTTACAGGAAGTTATTATTTTATTTATAAAAAGAAAACATTATCTATTCCGGTATAAATCATTTCCTTGGTAAATTATATATACATTTTAAAAATAAAATTAAAATTCTATCTAAATAGAAATTAGCACCCGTTGTGGACCTAAATACATTGCTGAAACCAAAGTTCCACATAAAAAGAATATTTAAAAGATTTGAACGATAGGGGC
>NW_026935408.1:0-64264 GCF_032062105.1 Saccostrea cuccullata | reverse complement strand
ATCGTAGATGCTTGAAATTTTAACACAATCTTCTCTGAGGCATGCCATATGGTGGGATACATTTTCGCTTAAATCCGATATTAACTTCCTGTTTGTCGGTGCGTCTATCCGTTTCATACATAACAAATTTTCGTCAAGCTTTTCTCGGCAACTACTCATCGTAGATGCTTGAAATTTTAACACAATCTTCTCTGAGGCATGCCATATGGTGGGATACATTTTCGCTCAAATCCGATATTAACTTCCTGTTTGTCTGTGTGTCTGTCCGTTTCATACATACCAAATTTTCGTCGCAGTTTCTCTCAGCAACTACTCATCGTATTTGCTTGAAATTTTAACACAATCCTCTATGAGACATGCCATATGGTGGGTTACATTTTCACTCAAATCGAATGTCAATTTCCTGTTTGTCTGTGTGTCTGTACGTTTCATACATACCAAATTTTCGTCGCAGTTTTCTCAGCAACTACTCATTGTAGATGCTTGAAATTTAAACACAATCTTCTCTGAGGAATGCCATATGGTGGGATAGATTTTCATTCAAATCGGACATTAACTTCCTGTTTGTCTGTGTGTTTGTCCAATTCATACATAACACATCTTTTACACAGTTTTCTCATTTGTTTATCATAGCGGATGCTTGAAATTTTATTGCACTCTTTGTTGAGGCATGCTATTATGGTGGGATTGATTTTGATATAAATCTCATGTCATCTTCATATTTTTCTTTGCAGCTGTCTGTAATTGAGCTTATGTATATTAACATGATAGTGCTTATTTACATCAGAGCGGGGGTATTACTAGTGAGCATTGGCTCACAGGTTTCTTGTTTGTAAATGACAAAAATGGTTATTTCAAACAGACAAGAAAGTTATTCAATCATTTCACTTCGCCCTTTTTCACTGCATCCTAAGAAAAATATCATTTGTTCATGGATTTTACCCACAAGCAATATTTTCTATATGTTATTTTTTTGCTAACTAGTAAGCCACATCATTTACAAATATATAACTATTGAAAAAATTAGCAAAGAATAAATAAACAATTCATGACTATTTATTAGAAGAAAAAAACTAAAAATGCCTTGGTTTAATGCAATTGAATGCATTATTCTGAAGGAATCTGATTACAATTCACAGTAATAAAAACATTTTAAAATTAAAAATGTACACATCAACACTGGTACTCAGAGCACTTAAATAAGATTGAAAATAATTCTGACATTTTTTCTCTTTCAGATCCAAAACTTGAAAAAGAAATTGGTATGTTAATACTAATAAACCTGTATGTATGCTTCTCTTTCTCGAACACGGCTTTAATTGTCAAAGTGAAACCGAGGTCTCGGCCGTTTTTGTGTACAATACATGTAAATGACCAAAATAAATCTCAAATATCTCAAACACAGAACTGGTAAACATGCTATTTTTTGAAGTTATTTTTCTCTCCTGGGTCATATTTAGCAATAAATCTAAGCGCAAGTCTAACACGATCAAGGATGCCTCATCCAATATAGTGAATTTCATGGCCCCCCGGTCAAAGGTTCTTTTGGTAATGTAGGGTTCTACTGATAATATAGTAGAATTGGATGTTTCATTAGAAGGCAAAGTGCATAGTTATGATGATCACAGTGTATAATCTTCTGTTGGGGCAAGGCTCTGGGTTTTAATTGGGGTAGTACAATAGTTTACGTGACACGTGATGTCGGTTTATACTGTTTAATCCGAAGGACAAGTTTCTTAGTCCAACGGTGGGATTCGAACCCGTGACGGAAGGATCAACTTCTTACGTAACGACTCTATAGCAGATGCTCTTACCACTACGCTACACAGGCGACTAAATAAGAATGATATGCTATCATGTTATAATTTTTGAAAACTACTGTATACAGGGTTATTTTCGCCCCGTCTTATTTTCGCCCTTTCACACTTGCAAACAATTTTGCCCCGTTTTAAATTCGTCCAATCATGGTTTTGTTTAAGAAATTTTACTGTATTCTTTGAATTCGCCCCGTTTTAAATTCGCCCAAAAGATCGTAGGGCGAAAGGGGCGAAAATAAAACGGGGGCGAAAATTTCCCTGTATACAGTATATCGGCTCGGAATTTTATTCATGTTTTCATAAAATTTAACAAAACTTATATTAGTTTGGTAATATTTTCCTTAATCTTCCGTTTTTCTTTTTTTGATTAGATTCCAGCAGAATTATGATTGAAAGACATGAACAGGACATGACAAATACTTTTGTTAAAATAAGAGCTTTAGAGAGAGCAACACAACTGTTAGAGGAAAATAGTTATGCTTTCATAAAGGGTAACCCTGGCTCGGGGAAAACAACGCTTGCTAAATGGTTGTTAAAGATAACGCCCACTTCAGCTTTTTAAGGTGTCTAAACTTTATGGCAGAGTGACAGCAGATGATAACATTGCAGTCTTCATAGACAACCTGTTTGGTGAATTCTCGTTTTCAAGTACCGAGTTCAACGAATTTATCAATAAAAAAGAATAAATCAAATCTGTTTTAAAATCTTGCGAGAACAGATCGGGAAATGTTTTACTTTTGACAATCAGGAATGATATCTACATTGAAGTGGTAAAGAAGAAGGATATGGAAATAGAAATAGATATAGAAACAAAAGGCCAATCCATTCTTCTGTACTTCTGTGACCGATTTATCAAGTGGTGAATATGCTTTACAAACGGACGAAATAGAAATGTTTCTCAAGAAATATGGTTTGTCTGCAGAAGGCAAGGATGAAGATATATGAAAGAAAAATTCTCTGAATTATATCGAACACTGGGGTTTCCTCAGTGTTGTAGCTTAGCACATAGAAATCCCGAGTTTGGAAAAAATAATTTAACTTTCTTTAATGATCCTCATCTGTATCTTAAAGACTACATTGACACCCAGATAAAAGAAAAACATGCTAAAACTGCTGTACTTATATACATATTACTGAAAGGTGGTCAAGTGGAAGCGGCGCTCTTAGAAAATCAAAAGGATCGGGAAACTAAAATGGTTGCTTTGGGAATGCTTGAATTAGGACTTTCATCATTTGGCCAATTCCAAGAAAGTATTCATTTATATAAAGATTTCTTAACAAAACATGATGAAATAAATAATGCCTACACGTTCTCGCACAGTTCTGTTCAGGAGGCAATATTTAGAGAAATGTTTGTTGCATTTCCAGAAGAAATAACAAGCAATTGTCATCATTCCTTGCTTCGGTGTTTGACCACAAATATAAATTTAAAAAGTACACAGATTGTCATAGAGAAGGAAATGTTTGAAATTGTCGCCAGTCGGATCGAAGAGATATTGAAGGAAGGTTCAGACTCGGGATTTCGTTCGATGTCTGTTTTGGAGCTTTGGAATGACTCAGACTTTTACGATCACATCCTACAAAATGACTTATGTATTGAATGTATTAAAAAACAGCTGGATTCCAAAGGAAATAGAATGATAGTATATTTCGCCAAAGCAGGTCATATTAATTGGGTTCGTCACCTGCTGCTGATTTCAGATGAAACACAAAAGTATCGCTCACTAAATGCTGCATGCACAGAAAATTGAAAATTTTATAAGTGCGCTTTAGCGCACGCAATGAAATATAATTTTATGAGTAAACTGAAGTAAGGTATAAAATTAATGATGTATTCTTCCGCGTTTCTTCGATTCGCAAGCCCTTTAAAGTAATCGGGATCAATGTAAAAATACTAACACTTCCTTCTAACGATGGCGAGCGATCAAAGAAAGACTGACTTCTGCTAGCAGATAAATAAATACATAATAATTGATGATCTAAGTCAAACAATTTTTTTTGAATTAATGATGCATAAGGATAATATGTTTATTCCTTCTTCTTTAATTTCAACTATCTGGTTGTAAATTCCACAACAACTAAAAAATTTTAAGAAAAGATTGTCCAATCTCTTTGGTAATGGGCGCCGCATTTCACTTTTCAGAATTTCTGTTGAATCTGCTCACTGTCAGTCCTGTAACTTGTTTTTGTCATCTTAGCTACGTCTTGTCTCTGAAATCAAACAACCGACCAATCATTACAAACAACTTCATTTTATGTATATATACAAACACATTTTATTTCATTGTTTGTTTTATTTATTTTAATTTTTTTTTTAAATTATTATTATTATTATTATTATTTTTATTTTTTTTTTAATCAACATTATAACTTTTATACATGATGTACATGGTATACAAAATAAACATCAAATATGTATATGTATTATAATACATTTTTTATATATACATTTTTTAATATTGATATTGGGTTGGGCTGGGTGTGTTATACCTTACTTCAGTTTACTCATAAAATTATAATTTCATTGCGTGCGCTAAAGCGCACTTATAAAATTTTCAATTTTATATCGTAAACTGAAGTAAGGTATATGATGTATTGTTTAAAGCCCATGTGCATTATAGTTTCAAAACATGTTCTTGAAATCTGTCATCATCATCATCAACAATTGTGCGATTGTAGAACTTCCTATAATGTTTCACAAGATTTCCAATTTCCCTTGCTAATAATCTGTTCAATGGATAAACCATGCTTATTGGCCTTAGAAGTACTTGCCCCCCTTGTTGAGTGGGGCTTGAACACTGAGACATCAATTCCTGACAGGGCCAAAATATTTTTTAACCATTTTGCTATTGTGCAGGATCTGACCGCTTTGTGTGGTTTTATGAAACTCACAAACAGCTGTGTTTCCTCTGCCCTAATAATTTTGGTTTTTTACAAATATTCTATTGTGCAAGAAATGACATCTAGCTTTAAGTTTTCTTGATATTTTGGAAACTTGACAGAGATTGGATTTTGACCCACTCTCCTTGACTTTGTTAAATCTTTCAGTGTAAATACTATTTCATCCTCAGCGATGTTCATGTTTTCAATATCAAGTTTGTGAATTTCAGATGATCTGCTTGCTGAGGAAAGGGTCATTAACATGCATAATTTCATTGAAATTTCCTTCAATGATAGCTCTTCATTGTTTTTCATGCCTATGATATAAGAAAGTACTTTGTTAACATCCCACATTTGCATGTATCTTGGCCTGGGTGGTTTTTTATTGAAAATTCCTGTCATGAGTTGACAGATAAGGTCATGTTTCCCTATTTTATTGCCTTCAATTTCTACATGAAATGCAGAAATTGCAGACCTGTAACTGTTAATTGTTCTGTACTCATAACCTTTAGCATATAGCTCTGCCAAGAAATCAGCTACATGCTCCACAGTGGTTTGAAATGGATCAATTTGTTTTGATTGACACCAGCTATCCCACTGTCTCCAGCAGCTGTTGTAAGCTGTCTGAGTTCCTTGTCGCCATCCCGCAGCCAAGAGCTCGGAAGTTTGCTCCGAAACTCCTGCTGCTTGTTTTCGTCTCCTGAAACCTTCCAGGCCACTAGTTTTAAGGTTTGACTTTTGACTAGTGGGTGTGGCTTTCCCTCTGGTGACAGTAGTAGGTTTTTCATGGGAGGTAACAACATTGGGTGATCTATTGACAAGGTCAGAAGTAAGGGATAGTATGGCTGAGTCTGCCATGCAGGGGTTATCATGACCATTTCTGATTTTTCTTTCAGAATTTTGGACAGGCACCTTATTATTAGGCAAAATTGGGGAAAAGCATATCCCCTTTTGCTGTGCCATGTTATCTGGAATGCATCTGTTCCCTTTGAGTATGGGTCTGGGCGCCAGCTCATGTAGTTTCTCAGTTGTGTGTTCAACCTGTCTGCAAATAGATCTATATCTAGTGGCCCCCACCTCTGATTTATTTGTTTGAATATTTCTTTGTTCAGCATCCAATTGCTGCTGTCCCTCATCTGACGACTCTCCAAGTCTGCTTGAACATTCTGTACTCCGGGCAAATGTTCTGCAGTAATCATGATCTTTTTGGATAGACAATGAGTCCATATTTGTTTTGTTATTTGTAGTAACAGTTCTGACCTGGTTCCCCCCATTTTGTTCAGATAAGCAACTACTGTTGTGTTGTCTGATTTTATGTGAATATGAATGTTCTGCTTTTGTTTGGTCAGTGACTGAATTGCAAACTGTACTGACTTGAGTTCCAATATATTGATATGCAGCTTTTTCTCTGAGGGGTTCCAGGCCCCCCCCCATCTTTAAGTTCTGATTGAGACATACTGCCCCCCATCCTGTTTTTGATGCATCTGTTTCTACAACCAAGTCTGGATTTGTCGACATTCGAATTTGTTTTCCGTTCCAGTGTTCTAGTTGCTGTAGCCACCAGTTTATCTCTCCTCTGGAGGTCTGGGGCAGGATTATCATTTGTTGATAATTTCTTTGTGCTTTCAGCAAGCATTTTGTGTGGAACATTTGAAGTTCCCTCACATATAGTGAGGCTGGGATGACAGCTTCGACTGTCGCATTCAGTGTCCCTATTAAACTTGACAATTCTTGTATTGATACTTCTGTTTTGCTTATCATGTCTAAACATTTTCTTTTGATACTCTCTACTTTTGTAACAGAGAGTGTTATCTCCATTTCTACTGAATTTATTGTTAGACCCAGAAATTCTAATTGCTGACATGGAATTAGAACTGATTTTTTCCAGTTTATTAACCAGCCTAGATTGTGAAGCAACCATAGAAGTGTGTCTCTGTCTTTTAAGAGCCCTTCTTGTGATTGATTTAGCAACAATATGTCGTCTAAGTAAATCACAAGTCGGACTCCTATGCGTCTCAATAGGGCAATGATTGGTTTCATTATCTTGGTGAAAAGTATCGGACCTGATGCCAGCCCAAATGGTAGACCTTTGTACTGTAGCATCCGGTCTTTGTACTGAAACCTCAGATATTTTCTGTGGTCCTTGCAAATTGGTATGCAAAAGTAAGCATCCTTTAGGTCTACTTTGCATAACCAATCCCCTTTCTGTATCAAGTTTTTGACTACCTGAAACCCCTCCATTTTGAAGTGATTGTACACTACAAATTGGTTTAGAGCTTTCAGATTGAATATCGGTCTCATTCCCCCATCTTTCTTGGGGCGTACAAATAAATGACTGACAAACTGACAATTTGTCTCTGTCTGAACAATCTCCACTGCCTGCTTGACTAGCATCTCCTCTATTTCTGAGTTTAGAATCTGCATTTCTTGATTTGATAATTTTATTTGCTTTGGTTGAGCCCTCTGAATTGGTTCTGAACTGAATTCTATTTTGTACCCTGAAATACTCTCCAATAAGTTTTGATCTTTTGTAACCATTTCCCAATTTTCCTGAAATGCTTCTAACCTCCCCCCCAGGGGTATTTCGTGTTGACAAATTTCTTTGAACTTGAGATGTGCCACTGCGGCATGTAGATTGTTCAGACTTGAGATTTTTTCTATTTGTTCTAAGATGAGAGGAATGCCGTCGATAATTTCCATACCTGTTCTCCCCTGATCTGGGTTTCTTTGGAATCTTAAATCCTGACTGCGCAGGTTTTCTGTTATTCTGGCTGGAGTGGCTGCCCTGTTTTGGCGTCCAAGTTGATTGTCTGCCCCCACGCCCATACCCACGCGAGGGCCCTGCACGAAAGGGCTGCTGGGACTGATCTGTCCTCCTCTTTTTTGACTGTATTTCTTTTGAGATCTCTCTTGCCCTCTTGCGACTCTTACTTTTGCGATCTAGTGCCTTAAACACTTTATCTCCATAAAGCACTTCTTTTTCTTTGCTGAAATCATGCTCATTAGTTTTTAGATGTTCCTTTGCTTTCTTGACACCTTTCATTATCTTGGCCAAGAAATTGACTCTGCGCTCATATAGACAAGTGGCATTTGCCTGGCTAACCAAAACAACAGTTTGTTCTATGAGTTTGAGCATGTCAAGCACAGTAAATTCAGTGTTCTCCTCCTGACCCTTCCTGGCCCCATCAACAGCCTGCCAAATCTTGGCCAATGGCCCCATAATCTGGCCAATTTTCTTTTGAATAAAAGACAGACTTTTGTCCTGCATTTTTAAAAATTTCATAGCATTATAATCTATGAAATCCTGCACAAAATCATCAACTTTAGGAGGTGTACAGAAAGCATTAGCAGGCACTGGGGCTGCGTCTAAAATATTGCGTTTAATACTGTCCTCTGTCAGATGCTGATAAAAATATTTCTGACAGTATGTAGCCATGCTGCCTTCAAGTGAGAAAGAATTCTCACCTTCTGTAGGGTCAAATCTCTCCCCATCAGATTCTGCCTCCAGAGAAATGACATCAGAATTGTCTAGCAAATCTGGTTCTTGATGGGTCGAGTTATCATCATCATCAGAGAGATTAGATCTCTCAGACTCCTGCCCCGATTCATACGGGTTACTCTCCGAGTCAGAACGTACATGGCCATCCTGGCTATAACTCATGGTGAAAATGCACAACGTGCCCTCATAAAATCACACAACGTGCCTAAATAATAATGCACAACGTGCCTACAGAAACTGTTGAAGCTTTCTTGATAATAAAAAAAACAAAACTATTCGAGTAAAAATGACGATTTTTTCCGATACAAATTTATGCTGAGAAAAGCGTCTGCTCGTTCGCGAAGCCAGCGGAAGAAGGAAGTGTTAGTATTTTTACATCTCGATCCCGATTACTTATAAGGGCTTGCGAATCGAGGAAACGCGGAAGAATACATCATTATACCTTACTTCAGTTTACGATATAAAATCAAGAAACCATTGTGAAGATGATTCTATCGAGCGGAGTTAAATCTAATATAACAACTTTTTTTCACGCAATACAAGGTGGAAATCTGAAACTTTTCATGGAATTATGGGAATCAGTAGACGCACTTCAATCTTCTTTCTCTCTTCATCCAAAGTGTTCCAACACCAACAACAGTTTACTCCACGAGGTTTGTTCAATTGGACATTTACGATTTGTGGAACATTTGTTACGTCGTTACCCTAAACTTAAGGACATAAAAAATGAGTTCGGTGAAACAGCAATTCATTCTGCTGCACAATCTGGAAATATCAATGTGTTCAATCTTCTCTTAGAAGCCGGTTTAAATCCTTTAGAAAGAAATTATAAATTGGAAACTGCTCTGACATGCGCCGTAAAATATGGAAAACTATCCATGGTAAAATTCTTGGTAAAACAATACCCAATATTATTGCACTACCATAACTATTACTGTGGAAACACAATTTTACATCTGGCTGCCTTGTCTGTTGATATTTTTGGTTTTTGTACTTTGTCTCTATGTACGCTTCCGTTTGGAAATACAAGTTTCTCTCCGATAATGCGTGTCTTGAGGTTAGCTTTCCAGTATTTACTGTGCAACTCCAGTAGTTTTTTCCTATTTTCTGATATTTCGATTGGAGTTTGTGGGGTAATGAAGAAAGTTGAATTCTGTTGCTCGGAAGAATTCTGGTTATTTTCATCTGCTTGTTCTGCACGTTGATTTTTAATTTCCCTCTGAGCCTGTAAGATTAAGTCCTTATCCGTGAATTTGTTGAGTCTCCCCGTGATGGTTCTTGCCTTTCCTTGTATTTTTGGACGGTTTCTGTGAATATTCGCAAAAGATGTTTCTTCTTTAAAATGCGTCTTGATAAGTTCTTGGATTTTAACGAATAGATCCTCGTCATCTTCTTCAGGAAGATTATGTATCAAAATATTTTGTTTCATAGATCTCGATTTGAGATCGATTATATCATTTTGATTTTTTATTAGTGTTCTCTCCAGATTTATTACAATACATTTTAGCATGTTGACATCTTCTTTGAGGGACCTATTCTCTTGTCTCAGAAGCTGAAGCTCGTCATCCCCATCTGCTTGTTGCTGGGCTATCAGTTTGATTTTGTGATCGAACCCATCTTGTTCCCACAAGTCCTTCTTGATAAGGATATGGAAATAACGAACAGTATTCAATCTCAACGTCCATTAAACAAATATACAAAATAAGAGCAGAGCAAACACGGACCTCCGAAACATCAGAGGTGGGATCAGGTGCCATGGAGGAGTGAGCATCCCCTGCTGACCGGTCACACCCGCCGTGTGCTCATTGTCATAATCAGGAAATAACGGAAAAAATCCGTAGTCAATTCAGTGTATAAATAATGGACTAACAATTGGTATGAAAAACGTCAGTCAGCATTTCATTCAATGATAAATTGTATTTGCTGACAAGGTCATTGTATCGACCATAGAACCCACGAAATGATGATTTTAAACGAGACTGTCGATATTATTGTTTCATCAACCTGTTTGTCAATAATTTACCTCGTTTAAGAAATTGTTCATACGCTTGTTGATCTCGCTTATTTCCTCGGTAAGATTTCTGATTGTCCTGAGTGAATCCGTTATCTCCCCGAGGCTAGCTTGAAGACTAGGTAGCTAATGCACAGCGCTGACCAACTCAGGTGTGAATTGATTACCTATAATGCTGGGTACCGAGAAAGTATGTCCCTCTAGCAGTGATTTCTGCTCAGTGTGACTCCTGTTTCTATTCATAATTGTACGAATATCCAAATATCAAAGTTTTGTAAATTATAAGCTTCGAAAAAACAGAATTCAACAATCTTCACTACTTACACTATGAAATACACGCTTTAAACACACATTAAATCCACCTATTGGAAGAAATATAACCTTTTTTCGGCTCAAAGCGGGAGCTCAGAAAAAAATGACCGGCCTAAGCACTGTCACTGAATTTACGTATACTAGTATACTTGCAAATTCTGGAAAGTATCAGAACATAATTTATAATTTATCCATATATCATGTGCAGCATGAATATAGACATATCGAAAACCACTAAACTAGAATAAATATTTAAGCTTATGCAGAATTACCGTAATAGTCAAATTCGATGAAAGTACACAACTACTAACTAATTGAAAAAGTTATTTACTGTAAGTTTGTATTTTTAACTAGTGACTTTTCATAATTTACATTTTTGAAGCGTCAGACGGGAACCGGCATATTCCTCTGTGATGTGCGTGAATCTTCTAGGAGCGATTTTACTACCACACCACCGCGAAACGACCACTAGTGCGTTATTTATGTCATTATCAGCCATGCGATTTTTGACTATTTCTAATTGTTGTTCGTCTACGTCAACCTCTCTTGTTGTTTTATCTATTTCATTTAGAAAAAAATCTGCTGATGACTTAAGTTTAACAGTCTCCCATTTCAATGCCACCACGCAGGAATGTCTCAAAGATTGGATCTTGTTAAAATAATTAAAAATAGGGTGAGGGTAACTTCTTCCGCTTCTTCGGTCGAGTATTCATTATTCTTGGTTAACATATTAATTCTTGAGTAAATATTTCTAACTACAGTAGATGGTCATGAATCTTAAAAAAGTTGCCCCATCTTCATTATCGAATGTTTCGACAATAGTAACTTTCCTTTTTTTGGAACGCTGATTCTGAGCTATATCAAAAAAAGGGATAACACTTGTGGAATTTTGCCTATCCGACATATGTCTATATCAACTTTACTAAGTATCTAAACGCGTATCTATATTATCGTCTAAACATGAAGACAAATATCAAGAAAAACTTACCATTGGAGGACTCGGAGGTTGTAGACTTTTTACAAAGTCTCTGACTGCTGCTATCTCTTCCCTTAAACCCGCCATTGCCAGCATTACCTCCTCAGGGAGGGAAGTTGTTGTTCCCTTTGCATTATCTCTCGCCTCGCCCAATACGGATTTCCATTTCACACCCTGTATGATTCCGTATTAGGTCACTAACTGACTGTGTAACTAATAATATCTGATCTGAATTCAATAATGGATATATTAATGATATAACAGGTAAACGTAAATGTTTTACACGGTGTCACATCCATACTTCAGAAAAAAGAAAGAAAAAAGAATGGTATCAAAGTACCTAATAATTTAATAATTATGAGTATTTTTTAGTTTAAGTTTTCTGGATAAATTACCATAAAACAAAGTTTTATTCAATAAGGTTTAAACTTACTTTGAATGTGGAAGTAGACATTTCTGTTGTAATAAGACATCTTGATGGATTACTGCCCTTTCCTAATTCTCAAAGAATCATGCTCTACGTATGAACAATTTCTTAAACGAGGTAAATTATTGACAAGCAAGTTGATGAACCAAGAATATCAACAGTCTCGTTTAAAGTCATCATATCGTAAATTCTATGGTCGATACAATGACCTTGTCAGCAAATACAATTTATCAATGAATGAAATGCTGACTGACGTTTTTCATACCAGTTGTTAGTTCAATATTTATATGTTACAGTAAATATGTGAAATAAGGAATTTCATGTATTTCCTAAAACATTCAGTAAATACATGTATTTACTGGCTGCTTTAGGAAATACATGTTATTACTGAATAGCTAGGAAATTCATGTATTTACTGAAATTTTTAGTCAATTTTACACGTTTTAACTGAACAAAGCAGGATGAATATATATGATTCCTTATTGTACTTCTTATGTAAAATGAAGTTTCTAATTTTCACATTTCAAAATTATTTCTAAAGAAGCTATGAATTTAGATCATTTAGCATCAGAATAATGTATTTGAAATAGTTTTTAAATTATTTTTATTATAAGATGTATAAAAAATGTACGAATTATAAATGGTGATATAAGGAGTACTGTTTATTCGAGTCTCACATCTTTAAAATTATGGTAAAATAGATATGTTTCGCAATTTTCAGTGATTTCGAACTACAATTTGTTTTTTTTTTATTTTGAACTATTAAAATTGCTAGGATTGAAAATTCTTCAATGTAAAATTTTAATTTTAATTCCTGGCTTTAATTCCGTTACATTATGTGTATTTTACAAGGGGAGGGGGTGGGTGGTTTGTTTCATTTTTGAGGAGACAACATAAAAATTGTTTTATTTGTAAATAAGATGCTTCAGGGTTATAAATTTACTGTCAAAAACTGTAGCATTGTATGAATATCTAATAAAACAAGAAATGCCAGTAGGCGATTTTAGTTTTCTAGATTAAAATATATAAAAATAATTGAAAGTTAGTTAAAGTATGCAGTGATATAGAAAACACATTTCAGTAAAAATGAAAGCAGAGTATTATTATATTTTAAGTTAATATTTACAAATAATACATTTTAAAAATTTATACGTAAATAAAAGTTTAATTAAACAAAAATTAATTCACATATGGTATTCTTACTGATAGAACATTGATTATACTGTACATCCATTCATATTTTATTATTCAAATTTTAAATTATCCCACAAAAAACGCTGTCAGTAAATATGTGTAAAAAGTATTGAAAAGTTCAGTAATTACGTGTATTTCCTAACTGAAATTAGTAAATACTTGTATTCCCTAAGCAGAATAGGAATTTCATGTATTTCCTAAAATTCAGGAAAAACCTGAAATTCCTGGTTACACATATTTACTGTAACATATACACTGAATTGACGACAGATTTTTTCCGTTATTTCCTGATCATGACAACGAACACACGGCGGATGTGACCGGTCGGCAGGGGATGCTCACTCCTCCATGGCACCTGATCCCACCTCTGATGTTTCAGAGGTCCGTGTTTGCTCTGCTTTTATTTTGTATATTGTTTAATGGACGTTGAGATTGAATACTGATCGTTATCTCCATATGCGAGACGCAGAACTACAATAACCAATCATTCATGTATCAAAGTTTCATGATAATGTTTCAAGGACCAGAGAAAACACTCATGGACAAAAGTTGTCACTTCTTGTACTTTCCCATGGTAACGGTAGCCATTTTAAAACTGGAAATCATCATTGAAAAATTAAAACCAGTCTGTCTTTAGAGAAGGATATTGAGATAACAAAAAGTATTCAATCTCAAAGTCCATGAAACAATACAAAGTACGATCAGAGCAAACACGGACCCCCGAGAAATCAGTGGTGGGATCATGTGCCATGGCGGAGTGAGCATCCCCTGCCGACCGGTCACACCCGCCGTGTGCTCGTTGTCATGATCAGGAAATAACGGAAAAAATCCGTCGTCAATTCAGTGTATAAACAATGGACTAACAACTGGTATGAAAAACGTCAGTCAGCATTTGACTCAATGATAAATTGTATTTGCTGACAAGGTTAGCATAGAATTCCATTTTGGTTGAAGAAGCAGCTGTCAATGATATCAAAAAGTCTGGATTTTAATTTGTCGTTGTATATAAAGTTGAAAAGTCGTAAGTTTTTAAGCTGTTGATTTTTTATAAAGTCTTGTGATTTCAAATTGTCCAAAAGTTCTTTACAGTTTTTAAGTATCCACATCTGATTTACACCACTTCTTGAGTATATAGTTGCACAGTACTCTTGAAGTTTTTCCTTCACTACTGTCAATATTTTAGTGAGAAGTAACGAAAGAGGCTTGAAGTTGAATATGAAAGATAAATGCTTTACATGTATCAGATGACAACAATTTAACTGCTTTGCACATTAATCTTAGCTTAAGGTTCACAAACTAATATGGGGCTATCAAATTTTACACAAATTGTTTTATTTCTTCCATAGAAATTTGGTCTCAAACCAGTTAAATAGTTTATTACAAATTTGTAGTGTAAAGTATGTTAAATTTCTTTAAATTTCATTATTCATATGTGATGCTTTTCTTGGAAAATTTCTGTCAGTAATTGTTATTTAAATTTTGATTTGTCGGGGGTTTGTGAACCTTAATTTGTTGCTCATAAAAGCTAGTCAAAGGAATGGTTGTGACATTCTTGCGTTTTTCATTTTTTAAAATTTTTTTTATATATTGGTGGACAATATATATTTTTGAATGTTTAAGATGATTTACATGCAAAAGATGTATTGTGATTACTGTTTTCTCTTTTATTGTATTTTGTTTTACTGATAATATATGTCAACAGTCACTTTCCAGTTATATGCATGCATGAATTTTAAAGTGATTTACATTTTATATTGGTATATTTGTGCAATATATATATATATATATATATATATATCTTTAACAGAAAATGAAGATTGACTTTACAATTATATACATGCAAGAAATTTAATGTGATTTACATTTTACAGTTACATGTTTATTTGTTTATTTTTGCAAGATATGTTTGTCTTTAACAAACAATGAAGTTTATTATACAATGTCCCAATGTGTGAAAGTTTGACTATATGCAAGAAATTTATTGTGATTTACTTTTTTATATTTTATACAAAATATGCATTCTTTTTATTTTTGCAGGGGATGTGTCATAGTTCGAGTTATCAATCATATACATGCAAGAAAGTTTTTTTATTTTTTTGTACAGAATATGTATGTCTTTTTACTTTTACAGACAGCGTGTCAAAAGTTTGACTTCACAAATAAATTCTAAACATTACATGACTTGTTTACAACAAATGATTTGAATTGGCTGAATGGAGAGGTTACTCATCTGACAATCAAATTTAATTTGGTGAATGAATCATTTAGGACATAAGTTATCTAATCTTGCAAGTGTTTGTAGTTATCTCACTTTGTTGATACGAATGACTTGAGTTAAAACAGATAAAATAAGACTAGAGAGACTTTAATATACATTTGTATATTTGGTATAAGAATTATGAAAAATGCCGAGACTTTTGATGCTTTTGCAACACTAATTAAGGCTTCTATTTACCAAATATACACATGAGATAAAGGCTTAGAAGGATTAGCCTTTAGTATATAATTGGGTATGGTCATCTTTCTATTTTCAAAGGATTTAATGTTATGCAAATAATGTATGCTGAGAGGGGTAAAGGTTTTCGACCTGGTGGTTCTGTCTGTCATTAACTAGTCATGGGTGGTGACTTTGTCATAAAGTTAAAGAAATTGATGTAATCATTCAAAATTAATGGTTTATGGAGTGAATATTTTTTTAAATGGTCGGAGTCTCTTTTGTTTGTCTTTAGAATGATATGTAAAGAGTAAGCCTTTTCTATAGAGGGTTATTCTGTAAGCTCTTGGTATGAAAATCATTAGGTGAAGTTTTCTGTGGTATAAATTGTTATTGTAGGATTTATGTTCATCTGTTGTTGAAACGAACTTGTTCTGTCGGCTGGGACATATCTGGAGTCTTCAATATATTTATGTCTTGATCCTTTTGCCTCACGTAAGTGTTCTTTGAATCCACCCACTGTACTAATAGAGGATATTCAATGTTTTGTTGAATATGGAATTTATTTCACTCGTGAGACAAGATTTTTTTTTTATATTTTCACTCGTGCTTCGCACTCGTGAAAATAAAAAAAAAATCCTGTCTCACGAGTGAAATAAATTCCATATTCAACTACAAAACATTGAATTTTCAGTTTATTACATTTTTAAAAGAAAATTCTAAAAGTTTATATTTTTCCTTTGCCTCTGTCTTTTTGTTTAATACAGTCATAGGCTCGTGACGTCATAGTTGAGCAGTTGAGACATCATAGCTTAGTGAGGTGAAAACGCTGTAAGGATGAATTTGGCAACATATTTTTGGTAATTTTGACAGTTTTATTCTCTGTCAGAATGGTTTATTTATTTCTATCTATCTTATATATGGTCAAGAAAGATTTTTTTACAGCAATCTTCGTTATGGGAAGGGAAATTGAGAGTTTTCCCGCACTTCTGATATTCGTCACACTGTGACAGGATATCATTTCGATATCCTTTCACACTGTGCCAGGATATCATTTTTTATTCAATGAATAAATTACAGTATTTCACAGGTAAAAATGTAATAATATATATTATTTGGTAGACGTAGTAAAGTAGGTAGGGCTAGCCTCTAAACCTTTAAATCTAATTTACATATATTACTCAATGGGTAGAATTAATCTACATATTTGATAGACTTTTATAGTACAGTGGGTGGGGCTAGTTTCCAAGCCTTTTGCTTTATTTAACATATCTGATAGACTTATTATGTAAGATCATATATTAAACTCAATAAAGCCTTTTGCTAATTATCATATGGGTGGAGTCAAATCTTGAGGCTTCTTTAAGAACATACTATCAAAGCTTATTATCAAATGGGTGGAGTCATTTTTGTGATGTAGCCTCTGAGCCTTTGACTTAATTTACATGTTTGCTAGACTTATTAAGTATTGTAGGCGGGGCTAGTCTCTAAGCCTTCTGATTTAACCTCTGAGCCTTTGACTTAATTTACATGTTTGGTAGACTTATTAAGTATTGTAGGCGGGGCTAGTCCCTAAGCCCTTCTGATTTAATTCACATATAAAATAAGCCTTCTGATTTAATTTGCATATTTGGTAGACTAATATCGTACAGGATGTGTGGTAGTATAATCAAACCTCTACTACTCATGTATTGTATTGTTAGATATTTGCTAATGGTGTTGAAGAAAAGAAAGATTGTACACATAAGTACTCTGAAGTTGACATCAAGAAGATGCTTGAGTTTCTGATTGACAATATCTATGTGGTTTTTGGAGGCCAGGTATTCCAACAATCTATTGGAATTCCCATGGGTACAAATTGCGCTCCGTTATTAGCAGATTATTTTTATATTCATATGAAGCAGAATTTATGCAAAATCTTTTGCGTGAAAAGAAAAAAACACTTGCTGTGGCCTTCAACTCGACATTTAGATATATCGACGACGTATTGTCAATTGATAATGATAATTTCCATTCCTACGTCGACACGATATATCCTGGTGAGCTTGATATAAAAGATACCACAGAGTCAAACAGATCTGCTTCATACTTGGATATTTTACTTTAAAAAGACACAAATGGTAATCTAACAACCAAGCTATATGATAAACGTGATGACTTTAACTTTTCTATCGTCAACTTCCCTTCTATGCAGCAATATACCTTCATCACCTGCATACGGAGTATTTATATCTCAGTTGATTCGATACGCAAGAGCATGCTCTACGTATGAACAATTTCTTAAACAAGGTAAATTATTGACAAGCAAGTTGATGAAACAAGAATATCAACAGTCTCGTTTAAAGTCATCATTTCGTAAATTCTATGGTCGATACAATGACCTTGTCAGCAAATACAATTTATCATTGAATGAAATGCTGACTGACGTTTTTCAAACCAATTGTTAGTCCATTATTTATACACTGAATTGACTACGGATTTTTTCCGTTATTTCCTGATTATGACAATGAGCACACAGCAGGTGTGACCGGTCAGCAGGGGATGCTCACTCCTCCATGGCACCTGATCCCACCTCTGATGTTTCGGAGGTCCGTGTTTGCTCTGCTCTTGTTTTGTATATTTGTTTAATGGACGTTGAGATTGAATACTGTTCGTTATTTCCATATCCTTATTGTTAGATATTTGCTAATTGTGTTGAAGAAAAGAAAGTGACAGTTGCTGATGTTCAATATATTTATAAAAATGTGTACATTGTGCCATTAACAAATTAGCAGTTGAAATTTGACAAATTGACCAATCAGTCACTAGAATGTAGGTATTTATTGTATAATGGATACGTATGAGGGTGCATGTGTTAGCGTGTTCATCCCCAGGATGTGTGTGTTAGTGTGTTTATGACTAATCTGACATTTCATTGCTCATTGATTGTCATTTCTATTTATGATTTTACAATAAACTGAATGTATATGAATAAACTGAAGGCAGGGATACAATGGGTGAAAAAGGGGGAATGAAATATAACCAAATGAAATCTCCAGAGAAGCTTTGATGGCCAAAAGCAAGAGAAATAGGATAATCAGGGACCAACAACATGATTAATCTAGTACTGGAAAAGAAAACTTTAAGTAGATCTGTTACTTGTCTGTACTTGACCCCACTTGTCTCTTTCACCATTCTTTCTGAACAAAACAATGGAACTTAAGCTTTATTAGAAAACCAGTCTCATACTGTCCTCTCTTTTTCTTTGAAGAAAATTCAATGTTCAGTTCACAAATAAACAAAATGTTAAAAAGTTTTCTGGAAAATAAACTTTTAGTTGGTCACGTGATCAAATCCTGTGAAGCCCAAGTTCATTTCCGAGAGAACTTTTTAACATTGTTGTTTATCACTTATATTTACATTTGAGGCGTATCTTCGTTATTATTGCGTTTTTTGCCCGCCATACATGTTTAACATTGATGTTTTGGTTTATAAAATCAGGATTAATGACTGTAGATAGGACAGAGCTAGCAATTCTCTTCTATGAACTGACATGTATTAGTTGTTAGACTTTAAGGACGCTTCACATCTTTGTCCAATCATGAACATTATATGGCGGGATTCAAATCCGGCGTCATTCATGGTACTGATTGCTGTTGCACATAAACAATGTAACGTGTAGGTGGTTTGACATTTGCAGACTTGCAGATGTCCCTCATGAATCCACGGAAGGACTGGTTATAAGTGCGTTTGCTTTTTGATATCAGTGACAGTTGCTATTTCAAATAAGAATGAAACTCGAAAATTTACTTATACCTGGTCATCAGCAAAATTATTTTGTTAAACACATTCTGATTGCGCACTGAAGTACTTTGAAGTAAACATCAAAGAGATTCTTAAGCTTCTACTGGAATTCACATGGGTACCAATTGCGCTCCGTTATAAGCGGACCTATTTTTGTATTCATATGAAGCAGAATTTGCACAAAATCTTATGCGTAAAAAGAAGAAAACATTTGCTATGACCTTCAATTCGACATTTAGATATATCGACGACGTATTGTCAATTATCAATGGGACCTCCCATTCCTACGTCGATACGATAAACCGTAAAAGGAGAAAATTTGGCGCAAACGTATTTGAGCGCATACACAAGTGGGAATGCATCGGCACAAGTAAATTTTAGCGCTTGCACTTGTCATTGAAATATAAAAATATATTAATGTGATAATTTGTTTGTTTTTGTCTATACCTTGAAAGCTGTGAAAGCTTTGAACACACACAAACAAGAGGCCCAAAGGTCTTGATTCGTTCTTCTGATAAACTATACAATCTTTCCTAAGATCAAAGATGCATCAACTGACAAATTGTCAGTGATTCTTAGTCAGTTAGGACTGAAGATATTTAAATGTAACTATAAAATACTATAAGTAGGTCATAGTGACCTACTTTTTGATTGATTTTTTTTAAGGACAAGAGATTCATTATTTATTTGTGTTTGCTCTGCTCTTATTTTGTATATTGTTAAATGGACGTTGAGATTGAATACTGTTCGTTATTTCCATATCCTTCTCTTGACAAAGATTGATGATTCTAATTAAGAAGTACTTGAGATATTCAAAGGTGGGTCACATTGACCTATTTATTAGTCAATATTCTCCGAAAACCAAAGATGCAGAACTAAGTTTGACAATTCTAAGCCAACGAGTACTCTAAAACTCTTAAATATAGCCATAAATGTCACAAGTAGGTAACTATGACCTATATTTCGATCACCATTCTCCGAAAACCCAAGATGCTTCAATCGATAAAGTTTAATGATTATAAACCAATAAGTACCAGAGATGCCTCAATATAGCCATAAAATGTCAAAAATATGTCACCGTGATCTACTTTTTGGTCAACATTCACGGACACCCAAAATGCATCTACTAACAAAGTTTGATGATTCTAAGCCAATTGTAGCAGTGTGTTTTTAATTGTATATACTATATATCATACAATATTGAATAAATAATAGTATTAATGAAGTAAATGAAATTAAATTAGGTTTTATAGTTTATAAAAAAAAAACCTAGATCCACCCCTTTACTTGTGAGCGATAAAGTTCAAGGTTATTCTTTTGGGGTTCTGTCTTTTTATTGGTTGTGGTTCTGAGTAGTCTCAGAGTGAATACTCAGAGGTTTGGGCCAGGTTGGCAGTGTTAGAATTTGCAGAGTTTTTAGGCAAAGAGTTTTAAGACTTCCATGACTTGAGACCTTTAGACCAGACCTGGAAGTAAGTATTTACTTTATTAACATTCTATATCTTTGTAATACCTTTATTTAGCTAATATCACTGTTTGTAAGAAGAGTGAAGGTTTAAATAATGAAATAGGCCTAAAGATTAATCTTCAGTTTATCATCACAGAGAATATATTTATTTGAATCATGAGTATTGTATTATATATAGTACAGTCTATAGTATTTCTTATTAGATATGTAAGCTGAAGCATCCAGTAGTATATTTTAGTGTGTTATGGAATGGGCCTTGTCCCATAGATAGGTAATTAGCATATGATACCTTTTGTATATTTTAAAGTAATAATATCATATCATTGCATTAATTGAGATGCGATTGTAAAATATATGTGTAGAAATTAACTGTACATTGATTTATTTGTATGCTAAATATTTAGATTAAGAGAGATAACTCTTAACTGATAAATCCATTTTTTGTACATCAAAATAAGTAAAATAGAATACATTTATACATTTGTTATTATTTCATGTGATATTTATTGTTATTGTTTTATTTTAAAGGGCCACTCATTTACTTGATGAACATCAGTATTAAACATATATGAACCCTTAGACAGGAGTTTGGTTGTTCCAACATCCAATATATTAACCACCCCTGCAACATTGGCGCCCATGTAGGGACTGGATGCCTCAACCAGAACCAGGACGACTGCATAGTAAACGCACCGTGAGTGATTCGCTGGAGAGTGACTTTCTGCAAGATGTGAATTCGAACTTGTGTGCGCACCGTCCTGTGAATTCGAGCCTGGCCAGTAGAGGTATTGTGTACGTACGGATAGAAACTGTTTTCAGGGTACGTGTAATTTTTACAGTCGTGTGAGAAAGTCCTGAGCACATCATTCAGTTTCTCCAATTCTCTTTCTAGCTTTATTTCTTTGTACTTATCACTGGATGAAAAATACAGTTTCCGCATGGCTGAAACCCTACTGAAACTCTGCGGAAACTTAAGGTTACTAATAGTTTCTGCAAAGTTTCAGTGCGGAAACTTCAAGTTTCATCAAGTTTCCGCAGTGCGGAAACCAAAGGTGTCCACGAATCCAAATAGTTTCCGCAACTGAAACTTGCTGAAACTTGAGGTATACGCAAGGTTTCAGCATGCGTATACTGTTGAAATACATATGGTGTACCATAGGTTTCCGCAACTGAAACTTGCTGAAACTTAAGGTATACGCAAGGTTTCAGTATGCGTATACGGTTAAATACATATGGTTTACCAATGGTTTCCGCAACAGAAACTTGCTGAAACTTGAGGTATACGCAAGGTTTTAGCATGCGTATACGGTTGAAATACATATGGTTTACCAATGGTTTCCGCAACAGAAACTTGCTGAAACTTGAGGTATAGGCAAGTATGCATTTACAATATTGATAAATATAGGGTATACTATAGGTTTCCGCAACGGAAACTGTAGTATTGACTACACAATTTAGCCCTGGTTTTCAACCAAAAGTCATTTTCCCCCTGATTTCTCATATTGGAATAAACAACAACACACTAACACTAGTTATCAAAGAATATTTAATGTTATTACCAACATTTACATACATCGGGTTGAACATTTTTCTCTTGCATCATAAACATTTTTACAGCTAAGTCCGAGCCCTCAAGTCACGACAGGAGGACAGAGAAAATGTCTTCATTTAATGATGTCTCATATATCAGAGATATAATCTTGCGAGAGGAACTTAGAACTGCATTCCTGCAATCAATCAACTAAACCTGAATTCGGTTTATGCAAGTCTAGTATTATCAAGGGAATGTAAAATTGCTTGGTATAAGAAATGCACAATTTCACATCATAAGTAGCCAATAAGCACCAAGGTGGATTCCTTTGTTAAAAATTCAGTTTGTAGTCCATCATCAACAAACAGAAAAGTCCCTGAGTGGTTCTAATTTTTTGAGGACCCACTAACACTTATCATGCTTATGCTAGTGGCTGCGTGTTTTCGGAACTGTGCAACATATCACTGTAGTCTGCATGTATGTCCTGTTCCAGTTTCAGTTGACTTTAAAAATATCAATGCTTGAGTATAGAGAGATTTGTTTTCATCATTGGAGAAATGATATCATGTTCAAGTTGGATTGATCTGCTCATCAGTTACTTCAACCTATTGAAAATATATATAAATATAGTTTAACAAAATCCCAATCTAAATAAAACAACATGTTAGATCCTCTCGCATACTCGCTACACAACATCTAACAACATCCCATAGAAGGTCAAGTCAGATGTCAAATACGGAACAACTCTAGACTTATTCGTTCCAATATATGAAATACAATAATTTTGCAGTTGACTATTTGATTGATTATAAATAGAATTTGACCTCTGACGTGACACTCTACAGGATGTTGTTAGATTAAGCCAGTATCTAACATTTAATATTAATTTGATGGACATAGTCCCTAATGCTGTTCTAGTACAAGTTTTTGTTTGATTAGTTTCACATTTTAAGCATTTTTTTTTATCAGAATGATTTAAAATGAAATCTAAAAAATTATCAAGTGTAAAATATCATTAGTTTATTAAAGATGCCTCTTTTAAACACTTGATTAGTGGTAGTGAAATAAACAAACATGAATTTATTTAAATGTACCTGAATATATATATGCATAGATTTGTTTCTGATTTTCAGAATAAATTAAGGAATTTTCTTTCATTCTACTTGTTCATCAAAATATTTTTTTATTTGAATAACAACTAGAGGCCCATAGACCTAATAGGTATCATGTAACAACTTTCACTCAACTGAATTTGGTTTGTGTTTTAAACAAAAAGCCATGAAGTTCCAAATTTTGCAAGATGCACCATTGTTTTTCATAATTATACACTTAACATGCTTTCTTTGGTTACTCAATACCCAAAGGTAGATCAGTTTGATAAATATAAAATGCAATTCCATTTTAAAACCACCAGTTGTGTACCCCACCCCACAGGAACCACTAACCCTGGGTCCACACATTTCAAAATTTTCTAAATGTAATCTTAAGTTTTTTTTCATCATAAATGGTTGATTTATTCCAAAGAGCTATATGGATCAACCCTAGTACTAGAACCCCTGACCTTGGGGCCATGAATTTCATAATTATGGTAGATGACTCAGTGCTCATTGCAATCATGCCAACAGTTTGACTGCTTGATGTTCAGGAGTAAAAAAGATTGGGGGGTATCATAATATTTACAATTTTGTTCCCCTTCATTGTAGATGCTTTGTACCATAATTGGTTGAAATTGGTTGAGCAGTTGCAAGGAAGAAGCTGAAAATGTTCAAATGTCAACAAATGACAGACAAAAACAGATAGTAATAGGTCACCTGAGTTTACTAAGGCGACCTATAAATAGGCCTGTTTATAAATACTTATAAATACTTATTTTAAATAAATCAGAGAATTTTAGTAGGTAGCTTGCAAAATGACACTTTCTAAGAAAATGTTAACATCTGTTAATTTGATGGAAATGCTGAACATATCAAGATATTATATAAAGCTTAAAAAGTAGAGGAAAGCAGCTTACACCCCACCCCCACCCCCCCTCACCCACTGACAACCACTGACTATGATAAATAGAGAGCTTTAAATTATACAATGAGATTAAGAAAACAATAGAAAATAAAAACATAAACTTGGTGCTTTAGTCCTTAATTTCCTAAAATAGAGTTACATAAGTTCTAACAACTAAAACATACTTTTTAACAGAAGTATTCTTCCTCCTTATTTAGTTTTCAGATGATTTGTTCAATGGATATCTGAAATTAAAATAGATCGAGTTAGTACAGTACATAACAGTTATAACTTTTTTTGTTTTTAGCATGAGCTCAGAAAGGTCCCAAAACCACTTGCATGCCCATTCCCCTGCACCTGACAGGCAGTGAAAATTCTAATGGAAACATGACAAAGAAGAAAAAATGATTAGAAATTGTATCATTTTAAAATGGACACAGTCACACTCTGGTCTAATTCTAATTAGCGGTCCTATCAGGCTATCACAACCTCAATTTACAAGATTTTGAAATGCAATTATATCTGAGAGTGAGAAAAATTAAATAAGATATAATTTTCCATAAAAGCAAGACTACATCTAAATTATGTTTAAAAAATGTAGGCCTTCTCCGATTCAAAATGATAATTCATTTGATAATTTATTTTATTTAATATTCTATTTTACATCAAGGGAAGATCATTTGTATAATAACACAGAACTAGGAGTCTTCAGTGGCCATTGTTGAAAACTGATTTAATTAGTGATAGAAATATGGCAAATGGTAAACAGCTATAAACAGAGATATTACAAAAATCTTATTTGTGTATCAGTCATTTTATCAAGTCAATAAAATTTAGAGATCATAAAAGTATTATGTTAAATTTTCATAATGGGTCACATTGCCATTGGTTAGAGCGACATGTCTAGAGTTGGGGAGTAAGAGCTGATTCCTACATCACGGGTCTGAATCCAATATAGTACATATAGACTGGTCCCTCGGATGAGACTGTGTTGGTGATGTGTCCACATTAATAAAAAGTTCTCTAACGGGTAACAAATAAATACAAGTATATGACTGTATAAAGAATCAATACATGTAACTTAAGAATTTGAAAATGGCCAATTGCCCATTTCATCAAGCTCCAGTCTATCATAATACACACTTCAGGTAAATACTGTTCTGTTCATATCAAGAGAATAATTTTTTATGGTTGTGATTTCTGATGTATTTAGAAACTGCACCACATTTAATACACAAGGTACAATAAAAATATGGTATTTCTAATGAACAATAACACCATGCACACTACCGGTAAATCAAGTTTTAGGTTGCTAAAATAGTGTTAATTGTTTCATATAGATCAAAACATGCATATGTGTCAGCATGAAATTACAATTGATCTATTAATTTAAAATAAATATCATTTTAACATTTCACGTTTAATTAATGATAATTATGTCTTGTAAGAAAAGATGTTTATGTATCTTCGTGTATAACTATTTTGTTCACGTACGACAATGTTTCAAAATCGTAATGTATGGTATGAAACTTAATAAAATACTTCAACCTGAATAATGTGAGGCATTCTGAAAATTATCAAGTCCCTTTCATATCCCAAAATCTGCAAGTTCTCAGGAATTTTACTTTCATGACTATACAACATGTACAAATTGGCATTTCACAGTGATACAATACTACACAATGACATTCTACCAACATGATGCCCTCTAACATGTCTAATATTTATGATTCTAGACTGCATGTATGTTAAAAATATATTCAACCCCTTCCTCGGCTGTGCAACACAGTCTTCCATCAATAATAAAAACAATTCAGCAAAAAATAAATGTAGGATTCAAGAAACTACTCCTGCGAATAACAATGAATACATCCAGCAGTTATAATGAACAACAAAGCTCACCTTTTCTGAAAGAACATAAGCGTGGGGGCAAATCTTTCGATTTTCCGAAAAAGTAAACACCGGATACAAGTTCATAACGATATTATCCTCTAAAACCAACCTACATTTAAAATTCCGGAATACTACAACACGTATTTTTTTTTAACATGATTGGGACGATGCAGAAAAACAAATTCTAATAAATAATCATACGAAAAACATGCAAGATAAATACAATGGTACATAATGCATACGGCCGTTTTAACAGCACTTAATTATACGTATTACAACCTAAGCTGAGAATGATTTACAAGGCGCTTTTTCAAAATAATTATAACTGAACATTGGTCGATTTGAATTTTTGGAACGTGCCGTTTTGACCCGACTTTATTCTTACGATTGCAGACAATTAAAAAAAAATAAAGGTGCTCTGAACTTTAAGAAATAACTACCTGTATCTAATCTGTCGTTTGAGGTGCCTTTCTTCTGTGTGGAGTCAAAAGATCTTCTCACTGCTGTTGTTTTTCTTGAGCAAGTTTTTGGTGTTTTCTTCGCCATTTTGTCCCTCTTTCTTCTACTAAAAATCTAACCAGTGAGAGAGAAGAATTCTATCGCGATACGCCACCTAGTGATTGAATGTCAGTCTCTACGGAAAATTCAACTTAGTTTTTGAATTTCTCTTTTTGCAATATTTTTTTTTTTACGTTTTGATTGCAGACGTCCTTGCATTTATGACAACAGAATGAACCTGTCAGTTTTAATGCTTAAATAAAATTGATCATGGAATCGAATTTTGGTATAAAACCGTATTTCAAGTCCCTTATTATCATGATTATGGTAATTGTTGAAACGGACTGTCCAGATTTTTACAAATAGATTGAAAATCATATACACATGTATATACTTAGCCTATTGTGTAAAAAAAAATGTATACAAGTCAACAAAGTTATGCTGATGGCATATTATCCACAAACAAGAGCGATTTACCCCCCCCCCCTTTTTCTAGTAAGCGATACGAATTAGCTGGTTAAAACTTTACCACAAGTCTGCAAATTTATGTTTATATGTTTTTTTTAATCTTAATCTACGGGATACATTTCTATTTGTATCCTAAAATAAAATAGATAAATTAACAAAGTACGTGTGAGTTTATAATCATTGTAACAGTTATATAGTGACTTATATAATGATTAATTTTGACCTTCGTAACATAATAAATAAAACGAAGAAAAAAAATTACAAACTATATTAGAATGTGTTGTATGAGTCTCTCTCTCTCTCTCTCTCTCTCTCTCTCTCTCTCTCTCTCTCTCTCTCTCTCTCTCTCTCTCTCTCTCTCTCTGGTATTGCTTTTTATACTTTTGTGAAACTCAAAAGCAAAATTTGGGTTATAAGAATTATTAATCAATTGTTAAAAATTTCCATCTCAGAAAATATCTACATGTACAATTTTAAAATAGTAAATAGCGCTGCTTCTCAGCATTAGATTTAATTTAAACAATATTTTATTCACAGATGTTATTGTGAATAGGATTGGGCAGCAGGCACAGCCTATTTTAGCCCTCTCCCTACATTTAGGTCAAGGTACAAAACATTAGATGATGAACAAAAAAATTTATTGGTTATTACTCAATACATGCAGAAGATACGGAAACTCTTAATTTTACAGGCAATTTTATAAATGATATCATGTAATAGTAGTCATAGTCCTTTAGACCTTTACACATGTCATGTATATTGTTGCTTACTAAATGTATTTATCTTCTTTTTTTTTTTATCTTTTCCTTATTATTGTAATAACCTCACACTTTTCTGTTTTGGACTCTAAATTAGAAATAAAGCGTTGTTTTATTGTGTACTTAGAAGTGACCTTGAGAAAAAAGGTAAGAAATAAAATTCATAGACTGTGTTTTCATTAGGTTGCGTGTCATCGATCTCTAAATATTTTCAATATTTGAAGTTAACAATGATGGCAAACAAGGAATACCATTAATTGTCGATTTTTTTTGTGATTGCCGATTTTTTTGTAAAGAAATTGTAAAATAATATTGAATTTGTTTTAAATAGTCATTGAACTAGAAAATATTCTCCTTACCTGTAGATTATTTTTATTATTTATTAGATTTATCTATAGATAAATATCTGAGAGGTTTTTCCTTTTTTTCTTTTAATGACCAACACATAACAAACTAAATAGCTGATATGAAACATTTTATATAAAATATTTTATAAAACAATCTTATTTGTTTGATTTAGGTGAAGTTATATTATATAGTGTGTGTGGGATTTATTTTAAAATTTTTAAAATTTGAATGTTCAGACACCTTGGGGTCATTACTAGTGACTATACTGTGTATACCATGTACTGTATGTATACAATACGCCTGGTCACAGCCCATTGTTCCTCTAAGGTAGAAAAACCTCTCAATCCACATAGAATATACAAAAAATACACCAACACGGTAGCAGGTGTCTTCGCGACACGTGTCTCCCCACCTGTGGCACGTGAGGACAGGTGCCCGCGAGTGGGGTTCAAAGAAAAGGATTGAAAATTTGATCAACTTACATATTACTTTTATTTTTTTTTTTAAAGTGTGTTCTGAATCACAAATATATAGCACATTATACATCTCAATACGAATATAATTGAACATATTACTAAAAAGTATAGGTACCGCGTTTTCAGTAATATTTCATTAATCACGAAAGCAAGATATTTGAAAAATAAATAAATAAATAAAATGCCTATACATAACTTGCAATCTAATTAAAACGAGATTTTCCATTTGTTCCCAGGGTATTGTTTCACAAAAACAGACTTTTACATTAATAAGTCTTCCTCGTGCGAATAAGCATTTGGGTAACAAATGAGACGATTTAATTTTAATTAGATTGACATAATATGCTGCAGATCTTAAGAATCATGGCATCAAATGTTCAGGCTAGGACATGTTTTCTTGCAATATTTACCCGCGGCTTTCGAATAAGATTAACGCCTATTAAACGAATAAAATGTATTCATGAGAACGGAGATAAAAATACATATATGTAGATATTAAATCAATGTAATTATAAAAAACAACTAGTAACTATTGCACTATATATCTATGTTGAACACTGAATAGTGAAAAGGCTTCCTAGTCAGTATGTGTTGTTAACAAATTGAATTATGGAAATGATAATTTTCCATTCAGGAATATAGATACATGTATAAGAAATTTAAATGCAAAACTTGCTATCTCAGATAATGTAAACATTCGCTCTCGTAATTATCTATATTTCATACACCATGAAGACACACTAATTTTCTTTTTTGAACAAATTAACATTAAATGTAATTGTAGACAGAGGAACCTCCATATATAACCCTTGATTTGTTCTCATACGGAAGTAATATTTTGTGAAAATAATGTATGTTATGAAAAAAATTAATTCCCGAGGGGGAGTCTCGAGTTGGGTAATGTAGAAAATCCTGGTGAGAGGAATCGATTTTGTTTAAAAATGATATTTTTTCAGCACAATATGAAATAAATTAATATGAAGCAAGGATCTTGTATAAAGTGCTTATCATTGATATCAATATCGGTATGTGTAAGTTTACACAGAGCACATCTCAAAATCTGAATATGAAGTAGAAGTTACCTTGTATTTAAAAATAAAACAATTTTTTAAAATGTATAAATAAATAAAAATATGATATGAGTTGATTTTTCTACCCTTTTGAAAAAAAAAATATAATAAAAAACAGTTTCAATTCGGTTTCAGCATGCGAAAACCATACAGAATCAAAATCAATAGTAAAGATTATAATGAGTTGATTTTTCTACCCTTTTGAAAAAAAAAATAGAAAAAGTTTCAGTTCGGTTTCAGCATGCGGAAACCATATGGAATCGAACTCAATAGCAAAAAAAATCATTTGAATTGATTTTTTACCCATTTGAAAAAAAAGAAAAGAAAAAGTTTCAGCTGGTTTCAGCATGCGGAAACCATATGGAATCGAAATCAATAGTTTCCGGAAATTGAAACCTACTGAAACTAAAAAGTATCGTTAAATTGACATTTCATTAAATTTAACATTAGTTTCCGTTTTGCGGAAACTATTTGGAAACAAACCTAATAGTTTCAGCATACGGAAACCCTACAGAAACTTGCTGAAACTATTATATAGTTTCCGCATTGCGGAAACCATACAGGAAACTTCAACGCCAAGTTTCAGCAAGGTTTCCATATAGTTTCAGTTTTGCGGAAACTGGACTTTTCACCCAGTGTATATGTAACAAAACAGTTTACTGACCTTTATTGACAGTAACATTTGACAGGTGTATATAGTTTGTTTTACAAGTTTATTCAAAGTTTATGACAAAGTTTTCTAATCATAGGTCTTAAATTGTCCAAAATATGCCTCCAAATCAATTTGAAAACAAAAGCCCGTAAAATTTAGAAAGTTGCTCACCGTGACCTACCGTGATGTGAAGTCCTGAGATGCATCAACTTACAAGATTGGATGGTCCTAGTCTTTATAGTAAGCAAAATATCAAGTTTTTTTAATAAATTTTGGTCAACTTTGAAGTAACCTTGTGACCAAGCCCTTTGCCCCAGGGTCATGCCTTGAACAAATTTTAATTTTCAACATATCGCGACCCTTGTATGTAAGTTTGGTGAAAATCTGACAGGTGGTTCTGGAGAAGAAGATTTTTTAGCATCCAGTACTTTTGATTTTATTTTCCTGATTATCACCCCTTGTTTTAAGGTCCTTCTTTTAGTTTAAGAATAAATGGTAGCCCTTGGGCCAAGGATACACTGTGACAAATTTGACAACGTTTGGCCAGGAGGTTCTTGAGTTATGGCCCATATTCTAAAATATTAACGCACACCGCACGACGCACATCGCACAAATGGCCATAGCACTAGCTCTTTGAGCCTTTGGCTCAGAAGAGCTACGCAGTTATGATAAGGCTGTCCGAAGGCTTAAAATGTCTTAAAACATACGTTTTATTTCGAGCTAGATTTTAATTTCAATCTGTTATCCTTACTTTAAATTGCAGTCAACTTGAGATAACAGTTTAATCAGGTATTATAATAAAGCATTTCTGTGATGCCAGATGACTGTGTTGATCACGTGACGGACATTTTTGATATTCTTTTGATATTCTTAAATGTTGCACAAAAATCGCATCGGCACAAGCGCATAACACAATTATTGTGCACAGTTTGTTATATAGATCAATTCATCGTGATCCATGGTACTTAAAAAGTGCTGGGGGCAGGTTTAATTTGTTCTTCTTAAGAAAATATTTTACAATAAATTAAAATTACCAACGTAAGAAGGGTATTTTCCACTCATTTTCGCGATTTATACAAAAGCGGATAAAATACATACGATCCCCCAGCAATGTTCAGTTAGAAGACATATTTCTCTTTTAAATTCACGCAAAATATCTTCAATTTATCCTTGTCTTTCACTTGTGCCAGTCCAATATAAACACGATTTAAAAATTCTTACTCTGTCTACGGAAGTTTAAGGGGAGCGTTTCATATTTTTTGGTTATTGCTTGAATATACGCATATCGGACAAGCAAAAGGAATAGAGATATTTAAACATCAAATGTTAAACATAATAACAGCACACACAAGCTTAAAAAACAAGCCTTACTCTTGAATTAAACACAAATCCCCATAATAAATCTACATGCCGTGTAATAATTATGACACTTTCCCCGTCATGTCAGCTCAACTATGCAGTGACTTGACGTCATATTCTATTATGACGTCATATCTAGGTAGTTCAGAGAAGTTACTACAGTTTGAACAGTTTGATATTTTACGGGCAGCCTTATCCTAGCTGCGTAAATATAATATTAAGAAATCCGTTAGCGCACAATAAATTTAAGTGTTCAAGTGTTCAAGGGCTCTTACGCCAAAAGCGCTAAAATTAGTAGTACGCCAAATATTCTCATTTTTCGGCTTCCTGTTGAGCTTATGATAAAAGATACCACAGAGTCTGACGCATCTGTTACAGACTTGGATATTTTACTTGAAAAAGACATTGATGGTAAACACATGTAACAACCCAGTTATATGATAAACCTGATGACTTTTCTATCGTCAACTTCCCTAACTTATTCAGCAATATACTTTCATCAACTGCATATGGGGTGTATTTATCTCAGTTGATTCGATACGCAAAAGCTTGTTCTACGTATGAACTATTTCTAAAACGAGATAAATTATTGACAATCAAGTTGATGAAACAATTTCGAAAGTTCTAAAGTCGACACAATGACTTTGTCAGCAAATACAATTTATCATTGAGTCAAATGCTGACTGACGTTTTTAGCTCACCTGAGCCAAAGGCTCAAGTGAGCTTTTCTGATCACAATTTGTCCGTTGTCTGTCGTCGTTGTCGTCGTCTTCGTAGTCGTCGTTGTCGTCGGCGTCGTTGTTGTAAACTTTTCACATTTTCATCTTCTTCTGAAGAACCACTGGGCCAATTTCAACCAAACTTGCCACAAAGTATCCTTAGGTGAAGGGGATTCAGATTTGTTCAAATGAAGGGTCATGCCCTCTTTCAAGGGGAGATAATTAGCAATTAGTGAAAAATTAACGGTGTATTTTTAAAATCTTCTTCTCAAGAACAACTGTGCCAGGAAAGATGAAACTTATGGGGAAACATCCTTAGGTAGTGTAGATTCAAGTTTGTTCAAATCTTGACCCCCAGGGGTAGGGCGGGGCCAAAATGGCCGACCAAAGTTTTACATAGATATATATAGGAAAATTCTTTAAAAATCTTCTCCTCAAGAATAGCAAAGCCATAATCGATCATATTTATATGGAAGCATCCTCAGGTAGTGTATATTCAGATTTATTCAAATCATGACCCCCAGGCGTAGGGCAGAGCCAAAATGGCCGACCAAAGTTTTACATAGAAATATATAGGAAAATTCTTTAGAAATCTTTTTATCAAGAATAGCAAAGTCATAATTGATCATATTTATATGGAAGCATCCTCATGTAGTGTAGATTCAAGTTTGTTCAAATCATGACCCCCAGGGGAAGGGCGGGGCCAAAATAACCGACCAAATATTACATAGAAATGTATAGGAAAATTCTTTAAAAATCTTCTCAAGAATAGCAAAGCCATAATTGATCATATTTATATGGAAGCATCCTCAGGTAGTGTAGATTCAAGTTTGTTCAAATCATGACCCCCATGGGTAGGGCGGAGCCAAAATGGCCGACTAAAGTTTTACATAGAAATGTATAGGAAAATTCTTTTAAATTCTTCTTCTCAAGAATAGCAAAGCCATGATTGGTCATGGAACTACTTTTGGATTTAAGCTTTTCCAGTATAAACCAATTCCGCTTTTTCCTAGCCACAGTGCTCAGGTGAGCGATGTGGCCCATGGGCCTCTTGTTCAAACTTATTCTTAGTCAATTATTTCTACAATGAATTGACGACGGATTTTCCCTTTATTTCCCGATCATGACAAGAAGCACACGGCGGATGTGACCGGTTAGCAGGAGATGCTTAATCTTTCATGACACCTGATCCCACCTCTGATGTTTCGGAGGTCCCTATTTGCTCTCCTCATATTATGTATTGTTTTATGGACTCTGAGATTGAATACTGTTCGTTATTCTCATATCCTTCCTATGCAAACAATGTGTTCAGGTCTGCCTTTCATAATTTGTCCATGGTGTAAAACAATTTCTTGCACATAATTCATAATAGAAAGTAGGTACTACCACAAGATCGGACGTTCTGTCTTTAGTACATTGAGTTGTCATTCTTGATACTTTTAACGTCATCAGAGATGGCAATGAATATTTTGTTCTAAATGTTAAATATCTGTGGATTTCAAAGCTTGTAAATATAATAATATTTTTATTTTGCTAAATTTATATGATTTTTTTTACAATCGTGGAAAGGAAAGAATCTAAAACGATCTCATTTTGATACATTTATTTTATTTACTATCGAAAAAAAATCTTTGAATTTGATATAACTTAACATTTCAAATGCAACACCAAAACATTTTTTATCACAAAAAACACAGTTAATAGTGTTAAATACATATCTTATTGTAAAATAAAACTATGAATACAAAAAATGGTATTATGAAAAAAACAATTCATCAGGACAAAAGAAAATTTACGTACACTGTATAAAAAGTCAAACACATATATTGAGAAAATCTCCGTCATGAATAGTATGGAAATGTGTTCTTATTACATGTAACAAGACGGAAACAACTTTGGCATGTTTTTTACACAATGGTGAGCCTGTCATACACTAAAAATCCTTGATAAAAATAACCAAAAAATAAATATCCATGAACAATAAAGATATCTATTTTGGATTCAAATGTCTACATGTATGATAAATTCATTTAAACGATACTGAATTTTAATCCATTATAAATTATAATTTAAAACATATAAGCGGGTTATAAAATTTGACATTTCTTCTTATTAGAGGCGTGCTTTTCACGTCTTTCCTTTAAATAAAATAATTGAGGGAAATGTTTTTCCAAATATGCATTGAAACAGATATTGCTTTTGTCGATGAAATCTAAAACTGATCTGCCATCATTTGTCATACAATGTACATTCAAACCTTCACTAACCATATACTTAAAAAGTTCTAGATTTCCACTTAATGCTGCATCATGTAATACAGAAATACCAGAATAGTTTTTTGCATGAACTAACTGTGGGTAATAATGTACAGTAAATTTACATAAATCTATATTGCCATTTCGACATGCAATATGTAGGACACTGTCCCCATTATATGTCAGTGCATTAATATTCAAACCTTTCTCTATCAGAAAAGAAATCAATTTTCTGTCTCCAATTACACATGTCCAGTGTAATACTGTGAACCTCTTGTTGTCTCTGACGTCAATTAATTGTGGATAATTAGTGACAAGGAACTCACATGCATCATATTTACCATTAAAACATGCAATATGAAGGACATTTTCCCCATCATTTGTCAGTTCATTTATATCCAAACCTTTCTTTACCAGAAAAGAAATCAATTTTCTGTCTCCATTTACGCATGAAGAGTGTAATGCTGAGTAACCGTCATTGTCTTTTACGTCAATTAATTTTGGATATTTAGTGATAAGGAACTCACATGCATCGTACTTACCACAACGACATGCAATATGAAGGACACTTTCCCTATTAGTTGTCAGTGCATTTATATCCAAACCTTTCTCTACCAGAAAAGAAATCAATTTTCTGTCTCCAGATACACATGAAGAGTGTAATACTGTGCACCCATTATTGTCTCTTACGTCATTTAATTGTGGATAATTAGTGATAAGGAACTCACATGCATCATAATTACCAATACGGCATGCAATATGAAGCGCACTTTCTCCATTATTTGTCAGTGCATTGATATCCAAACCTATCTCTACCAGAAAAGAAATCAATTTTCTGTCCCCATTTACACATGAAAAGTGTAATGCTGAGTAACTGCTATAGTCTTTGACGTCAATTAAGTGTGGATAATGACTGATAAGGAACTCACATGCATCGTAGTTACGGTAAAAACATGCAATATGAAGGACACTTTCCCCATTATTTGTCAGTGCATTAATATCCAAACCTTTCTCTACCAGAAACAAAATCAATTTACTGTCTCCATTTTCACATACTTTGTGCAATACTGTGTACTCGTTATTGTCTTTGACATCAATTAATTGTGGGAAATTAGTGACAAGGAACTCACATGCATCATACTTATTATATAAACATGAAATATGAAGGAGACTTTCCCCATTATTTGTCAATGCATTAATATCAAAACCTTTCTCAATCAGAAAGAAAATCAATTTTCTGTCTCCATTTCTACATGAAGAGTGTAATACTGTGTAACCATTATTGTCTCTTACGTCAATTAATTGTGGATAATTAGTGACAAGGAACTCACATGCATCATAATTACCATAAAAACATGCAATATGAAGGACACTTTTCCCAATCTTTGTCTTTGCATTAATATCAAAACCATTCTCTATCAGAAAAGAAATCAATTTTCTGTTCCCATTTACACACGAAGAGTGTAATACTGTGTAACCGTTATCGTCCCTGACGTCAATTAATTGTGGATAATTAGTGATAAGGAACTCACATGCATCATACTTACCATCATGAGAGGCAATATGAAGGACACTTTCCCCATTATTTGTCAGTGCATTAATATCCAAACCTTTCCCTATCAGAAAAGAAATCAATTTTCTGTCTCCATTTTTACATGCCCAGTGTAATACTGTGTAACCGTTATCGTCTCTGACGTCAATTAATTTTGGATAATTAGTGACAAGGAATTCACATGCATCATACCTACCGTGACAACATGCAATATGAAGGACACTTTCCCCAAAATTTGTCTTTGCGTTTATATCTAAACCTTTCCCTATCAGAAAAGAAATCAATTTTCTGTCTCCATTTTTACATGCTTTGTGCAATACTGTGTATCCTTTTTTGTCTTTGACGTCAATTAATTTTGGGAAATTAGTGACAAAGAACTCACATGCATCATACTTACCATATAAACATGCAATATGAAGGACACTTTCCCCATCATTTGTCCGTGCATTTATATCCAAACCTTTCCCTACCAGAAAAGAAATCAATTTTCTGTCTCCGTTTAAACATGAAAAGTGTAATGCTGAGTAACCGCTATAGTCTTTGACGTCAATTAAGTGTGGATAATGAGTGACAAGAAACTCACATGCATCATAGTTACAGTAAAAACATGCAATGTGAAGGACGCTTTTCCCATTATTTGTCAGTGCATTAATATCCAAACCTTTGCCTACAAGAAAAGAAATCAATTTTCTGTCTCCAGATACACATGAAGAGTGTAATACTGAGTAACCGCTATTGTCTCTTACGTCAATTAATTGTGGATAATTAGTGACAAAGAACTCACATGCATCATAATTACCATAAAAACATGCAATATGAAGGACACTTTTCCCAATCTTTGTCTGTGCATTAATATCAAAACCATTCTCTATCAGAAAAGAAATCAATTTTCTGTTCCCATTTACACATGCCGAGTGTAATACTGTGTAACCGTTATCGTCCCTGACGTCAATTAATTGTGGATATTTAGTGATAAGAAACTCACATGCATCATACTTACCATCATGAGAGGCAATATGAAAGACACTTTCCCCATTATTTGTCAGTGCATTAAAATCCAAACCTTTCCCTATCAGAAAAGAAATCAATTTTCTGTCTCCATTAGCACAAGCTTTGTGCAATACTGTGTAACCGTTATTGTCTTTGAGGTCAATTAATTTCGGGAAATTAGTGACAAGGAACTCACATGCATCATACTTACCATGTAAACATGCAATATGAAGGACACTTTCCCTATTATTTGTCAATGCATTAATATCCAAACCTTTCCCTACCAGAAAAGAAATCAATTTTCTGTCTCCATTTACGCATGAAGAGTGTAATGCTGAGTAACCGTCATTGTCTTTGACGTCAATTAATTGTGGATATTTAGTGATAAGGAACTCACATGCATCATACTTACCATCATGACAGGCAATATGAAGGAGACTCTTCCCATTATTTGTCAGTGCATTAATATCCATACCTTTCTCTATCAGAAAAGAAATCAGTTTTCTGTTCCCATTTTCACATGAAGAGTGTAACACTGTGTAACCGTTATCGTCCCTGACGTCAATTAATTGTGGATAATTAGTGATAAGGAACTCACATGCATCATAATTACCATCATGACAGGCAATATGAAGGACACTTTCCCCATTATTTGTCAGTGCATTAATATCAAAACCTTTCCCTACCAGAAAAGAAATCAATTTTCTGTCTCCATTTTCACATGCTTTGTGCAATACTGTTTCACCGTTATTGTCTTTGACATCAATTAATTGTGGGAAATTAGTGACAAGGAACTCACATGCATCAAACTTACCATATAAACATGCAATATGAAGGACACTTTCCCTATTATTTGTCAGTGCATTAATATCCAAACCTTTCCCTGCCAGAAAAGAAATCAATTTTCTGTCTCCATTTTCACATGCTTTGTGCAATACTGTTTCACCGTTATTGTCTTTGACATCAATTAATTGTGGGAAATTAGTGACAAGGAAATCACATGCATCATACATACCATATAAACATGCAATGTGAAGGCCGCTTTCCCCATTATTTGTCAGTGCATTAATATCCAAACCTTTCCCTACAAGAAAAGAAATCAATTTTCTGTCTCCAGATACACATGAAGAGTGTAATACTGTGCACCCATTATTGTCTCTTACGTCAATTAAGTGTGGATAATGAGTGACAAGGAACTCACATGCATCATAATTACCATAAAAACATGCAATATGAAGGACACTTTTCCCATTATTTGTCAGTGCATTAATATCCAAACCTTTCTCTATCAGAAAGGAAATCAATTTCTTGTCTCCATTTGCACATGCGTAGTGTAATACTGTGAATCTTTTGCTGTTTTTGACGTCAATTAATTGTGGGAAATTAGTGAGAAGGAACTCACATGCATCATACTTACCGCATAAACATGCAATATGAAGGACACTTTCCCCATTATTTGTCAGTGTATTAATATCCAAACCATTCTCTATTAGAAAATAAATTAATTTTCTGTTTTCATTTGCACATGCATTGTGCAATACTGTGAAACCGTTATTATCTTTGATGTCAATTAATTGTGGATAATGAGTGAGAAGGAACTCACATGCATCATACTTACCGCATAAACATGCAATATGAAGGACACTTTCCCCATTATTTGTTAGTGCATCAATATCCAAACCTTTCTCTATCAGAAAAGAAATCAATTTCCTGTCTCCGTTTGCACATGCATAGTGTAAAACTGTGTATCCCTTCTTGTCTTTGACGTCAAGTAATTGAGGATATTTAGTGAGAAGGTACTCACACGCATCATACATACCTTTAAGACATGCAATATGAAGGACACTTTTCCCATCATTTGACAGTGCATTAATATCCAAACCTTTCTCTATTAATAAAGAAATCAATTTTTTGTCTCCATTTACACAGGCAGCGTGTAATACTGTGTAACCTTCATTGTCTTTGACGTTGATGACTTGTGGATAATTAGTGACAAGGAACACACATGCATTATACTTACCATGTTTAGATGCAATATGAAGGATGTTTTCGCCATCAAGGGTCTGTGCAGTAATATTCAAACCTTTTTCTATCAAAAAGGAAATTACTTTTGTGTCTCCACTGATACATGCACAATGTAAAGCTGTGTACCCGTATTTGTTTTTGACGTCAATTAAATGTGGGTAATTACCTACTAGAAATTTGATTATGCTGAATTCCCCTAATAGTGATGCAGAATGTAATACACTTTCGCCATGTGAAGATTTTATATCTATTAATATAGGATATTTTTCAAGTAGAGGCTGCCCTAAATTAATCTGTCCTGATGAAAAAATCTCCTGTATTAAACTATGAGTAGTGCCAGTCCTTACAAGAGATGGACACATATGATTCAAATCTACAGACTTACACAGTTTCAATAATAAATCTAAATTTCCACTTTGTACTGCGTTAAAACAAGTCTTTAAATCAAATTTAGTATTAGCTGATAAAATCATATTGACGATATTCACATGGTTTTCTCTGCTTGCAACATTAAGGGATCTATACTTTTGTGTTTCATCACTATTATTTTGTAACAAATATTTTACCCAACCGATGTGCCCTGATTTTCCGAAATGCACCAGTAATGCGTTTCCATCTGAATCAACACATTCTTCAAAGTGATTCCTACAGACTTGATCTGCTAATATATATTCATAAAATCCTTTGTCATTCCATAAATCTAACAAAGAAATGGATTCATATCCATCGGGCACGCCATTTCGCAAAATTTTAATAATCCTACAAGAAACAATTGAAAACAATCCTGCATCAACCTGTACCTTTGTACATTTTAGATACTGATTTGTTGTCAATCTTTGTAGCAAAACATGATGGCAGTTCAGAATTGTTTTTTTGGGAATAGTGACAATCAAAATATTAAATAAAGTGTCTAGCACTGAGCTATGGGAAAAGGAATACGAATCGTTTGTTTTATCATAAATTATCAAAAAACCTTCAAAAACCTTAACACTTTCATGAAATTCACTGAGACGATGGGGACTTAATTCAAGCATATTTAATGCAATCAGTTTCATTTTCCGATCTTTCTGATCAGAGAACAGCGAGGAATCCACATTTTCACCTTTCAGTAGAATGTATATCAGCACTGCCGTTTTAACAGCTCTTTCTGATATCAGAGTTTTCAAATACTCTTTGAGGAAATCAGAAGGACTACTGAGAAAATTTGAAAGATCATTTCCGAAATCAGGATTCTCACGAGCTAGTCTGCAACACTGTGGAAATCCCAAGGGTAAGTATAAATCGACCTGTCTTAATTTTACGTTTTTTGTAATATTTTCTGGAAGGTTATAATTGTTCAGAAACATGATGAACTCTTCAGATTCTAAAGCATACTCACCGATTGATAAATCAGTCACTGATGTAAAAAGTAAACCGTCACTTTTCTGTTTAGCGGCAATTTCCATATAAATATCGTTTCTGACTGTCAATATAAGGATATTTCCCATTCCACTGTCGTAGGATTTCACAAGAGATTCTATGATGTTTTTCATATTTATGAAATCATTAAATTCGTTTATAGAAAATGATGATTTACCGAACGCATTATCGATGAATATCGCCAAGTTGTCAAATGGTGACACCCGTCCGTAGAGTTTGGACATCTCAAAGACTTGAAAAGGTCGTTTCCCTCTATCCATAAAAATTTTCAACAAACAGTTTGCTAGTGTAGTTTTCCCTGCTCCAGGTACACCTTTAATCACCACGTGTCTGTTTTTCTCTAACAATTTCTTTGCTCTGTCAAATGCCCGGGTTTTAACAAGGACTTTCTCCGTTTCCTTATGATGATCGTTGACCATTACCATTGTTGCTTCTATCATGTATTTAAAAAACCCTAATTATGATATATTTGTTTTAAAATTTCAAGATAAACTTATTCGTGTTTGGCTTACTTTTATACTTGCAGAGTAATTTTTTTAGCTGTTATATAAAAATATTGTTGTGTATAATGTTTGCTGTAATTCTGGATTGTCATTAAGCCAAGAATAAACAATTAGTGACAGATGATACCAGCAAACTTTTGTCAAAAAAAAATTGAAAATAACCACTTTGGTCATGTTAAAATGAGTAAAATGAATACCTTTTACCGCTCAGTTTTTATTTTTATTTCAATTTTCTCAAAAATGAAATTTTAAGTTAAAAATATTTGTATAGAATTATAAGGATACATTGTAGTTTCAGAAGGGCATTCTTTTGAATATTACAAAAGGTTTACAATTTCTTAATATTTTAGAAGTTTATTGTGTACATTATTTACAATGCAATTAAGCCAAAAAAAATATACACCAATCCAGGAATCCAATTTTTGTTTGTATCAGAAGGATTTGAAAATAACGAACAGTATTCAATCTCAACGTCCATTAAACAAATATACAAAATAAGAGCAGAGCAAACACGGACCCCCGAAACATCAGAGGTGGGATCAGGTGCCATGGAGGAGTGAGCATCCCCTGCCGACCGGTCACATCCACCCTGTACTCCTTGTCATAATCAGGAAATAACGGAAAAAATCCGTGGTCAATTCAGTGTATAAATAATGGACTAACAATTGGTATGAAAAACGTCAGTCAGCATTTCATTCAATGATAAATTGTATTTGCTGACAAGATCATTGTATCGACCATAGAATTAACGAAATGATGACTTTAAACGAGACTGTTGATATTCTTGTTTCGTCAACTTGCTTGTCAATAATTTACCTCGTTTAAGAAATTGTTCATACGTAGAGCATGCTCTTGCGTATCGAATCAGTTGAGATATAAATATTCCGTATGCAGGTGATGAAGGTATATTGCTGCAAAAGTAAGGGAAGTTGACGATAGAAAAGTTAAAGTCATCACGTTTATCATATAGCTTGGTTGTTAGATTACCATTAGTGTCTTTTAGCTATCCTTAAAATGAAATTTTATTTATAATATTTTCATAAATACATTTTACAACACTAAAAACGTTTTTAAACGGAATAGACAGACCCTTTCAAATTCAAATGACTATTTCAATCCTAGATAACTTACGTGTTGAAGATATAAACATTAAAAGTAACATTTTTCTGTATCAATAAATTCTTAATCTTGTGAGATTATATGGTTACATCATGTTTACTTTAACTATAGGGTTAGGGTTATCCAAACTCATCCAATATCATCTTTCTATCAGAAAAGGTTACGATTGTTTTTAATTTGGTTCGTTAAATTACATAGTTTATTATGGTTTGATGATAAAAATTGAACAGTGTTTATGATTTCCAAAATTTTTAACACATCCAAACATAAACATACCTATTGATTTTTCAAGTTCTGGATCTGAAAATAATCAAGGCAATATTAAACATATTAATCACAGAGAAAAATATGCAATTAGATGAATGAGATAAAACAATCAACACGTTAATCACTTACCGATGCGCAAATTTAGTTTCTTTTCTATGTCACTCAGCTTCTCTAAAAATATATTTTATAATTATAATACTCTCAAAAAGTATTTCATAAAATTAAAAGGGAAGGTTGTTTTGTAAAATTAAAAGTAGAATTTTTAGCGAAGATGACAAAAAAATAAAATATCGCTAAAAATTAATTTTTAGCTTACTTTTTTAATTTTTACTTGAAATAGCTTTTTTAATATGCATTTTAAAATCGCTAAAATAACATCTCGATAAAAAAATATATAACCATTTTTTCAGGACAAATCGCTATATCTGCGTCCCGCTTAAGTTTCCACTTATATTTATAATCTCAACTCTGCTTAGTTGATGTTAGGAATTTTATCAAATTTATCTTTTTTTCTCAATATCTTTCGATTATATTTGACACATCAACAGTAAATCTATCTATTCGCAATTTTACACAGCAAAATAAAAATAAATCCTTGAAATGCTAATCTTTTATATAGTTAAGTTTGATTTGGCTAATAAAGAAAAGCAAAATTACTTTCTAACTAACTTACTTTGCAGGATAACAATCAAGGTCAATATTTACAGCCTTTAATCCACAATATTTGCATCAAGATTTATTTTCAATATAGGTCAATCGTATTGATTTATGTTTCTATTCTTTACAATTACAATTCTTTCGCTGCATTCTGTCCCATATTTTAGTGTATAAAATGGTGAGTATATAAAATAAATGAAAATTACCAGTTATTCAGCACATTGAGCCTCTATCTGAAATTATATGTACCTGATAATTTAGACATAGATGACTGTAGGACATCAACAACCCCAAGTCGGCTAATGTATCTATGTTCAATTTCAGGGTCCATAGAGCAAGTTTTGGCTTCCTTCACAGATTCCTGGTACATAGTTGACGTCCCTATATGTCGCTCCATTTCAACAACGAAATCCAAGATGTTTTGCCATTCCTGACTAAATTCTGAGTTGGAAAGAGATATATCGGCAGAGTGGCCGTAGTATTTATTCCGCAGAAGTCGAATTCGTTCGATATTCGCGGCAACACTTCTATCGGCTGGATCTGGATTCTCGCCCCAACCCTTAGAATGTGGAGGTATTTTACTTACATTCCGAAGAATGATGTACAAGATAGATATATCCAAGTCTGAGTAGTCTCCCCTATACTGATATGTTGGTTTGGGGAAAATGATGTCAACTTGTGATTGATTTAGATGTTTCCATTTTTTGTTTTTCTTGAGATCATCAGTCCATTGTTTCACTTCTTTAGACAGTTCAGACGGAGGAATTTCCTTTTTAAGAATTTCACGTAACACATCAGTACAGGGTCCCAGTATGAGCCTCGCCAGTCTAGCAGTGTTTGTGGTCTCTTGTGTTGATTTGTACTTGGATAACGACATCGCAATTTTTTTGTTAAAAAAATCTCTTTGGAAAGCTGTGTTGCCAGTCACTTCATACTATGGTTTAGGTTTTTTCCATATAAACTATTGCAAAAAAATATTTAAATGAGTATTAAATGACACAATTTAAATAAAATAGCACAGAAGGGAACTGCTATTAATTATTTGCTCCTTAACTCTTAAACTTCTAATGAACAGGGAAGTCCGAAGTGCTTGATGTTAATAAAATAAGAAAATGTTAAAGAATGTTTGAATATTTCAACAATTTTTTTTTGCAAAAAGTACACACAAAATAGATTTTAATCCATCGGAAGCTTGTTTTTGACTTATTTATATTCGTTATATATTTTCAGTCTTCCATATACAAATGTTCATAAGTAAATTCTCATAGTTAGACTTGCACAAGGAAGTTTTTTTTTTTCTTTTTTTTTTGTTTTTTTTTTTTGCAAATTCTATGGATAATAAAAATAACATTTTTATGAAAATAAAATCTATCAACAATGCGCATGTTTATTGACTTTTTTCAAGCAAATTGTTAGGCTATTTATCATACTAAGATACTAGACTTTTGTGTTTGATTTTTTTCGTTATCTTCATATTCCATTTTAATTCATTATTAAATAGTAGACCATAGACTGAAAAAATATATCAAATTTAAAGTTTTATTACAACTGTATATACTGTTCTTTGAATAAAAGTCTTGCTTAATTTTACAACTTGTCGCCAGCGTGGTTCAGAGTTTAAAGTATATGCTCTAGATCCACGAAAAAAGCGGGAATCCATACCTTGCGGATTCGAATCGCTTCGCAGAATGTAAAGATCAGTCCTTCGGATGAGACCGTATAAACCGAGATCCTGTTTTGTAGCAGGTGCTAGCTAGCAGGAAAAGAATCCTTAATTGTTCTTGATACCAAGAACAGGTCATTTTTTTGCAATCATCGACCGGCAAAAGTGACAGTTAGCTATTGTTGATTAATAATGTATTCGTCATTTTTTTCTTAATGTTGAGTTAACGGCCGTCTGGAGTGTTTTCTTCTCATTTGTAAGTTTTTAAGGACATAAAATATAAAGTATGAAAAGTATTTTAAAAGAAAACATAAAAACAACAAAAGAACCATGTTTAGATAGAAAAACAAATGAAGAAGTTAAAACTGTTTGGATTTTAAATTTCAATTTACAATATCATAATTGTGTTCAATAAAGTTATTGAAAATGTAAAGGCGTAGGTGATGATTGCAGAAATAGAATTTTGAATACTTTGGAAAGCTCATGATTACCTTTTTTTTTTTTTTTAGAAATTCGATATTTTCATAATTTATAACCCAAATAGATGCAAAATATTTACAAATATAAGCATATATTTTTGTATCTTCTTGTCTAAATAAATTCTGCTTTATAGAATACACGAATAAGCCTGCTAAAACGGGACACAATTGGTTCCCATATAGATCTTGTCCTCTATTAATTTTGATGTGTTTGAACATTCGTCTTGCTTTCTTTAAAAAAATAACGCCCAAATTATTAGAGTCTTTATTTGATTAACTTACCCATGAAGCGCCTGTTCCTTTTCTGAAATGCACAGATTTAATCCCTTCAACACTGATAGATGAAAAAGTCAATACAACAATTAACTGGAATTTAGTTATCGTGTCTGCTTGTCTATAACTCTTGTATATATCTCCTGTATAACAAGTCCTTCTCACGTTTCTGAACACCGGACTTTTGTGTGTAAAATGAGTATCTACGCTTTTAAATACTCAAAATATGTTAAAATCAGTCATCCGTTTAGCCGTTCATTTGATAAACTGCAAGAATGCACCAAAAGGCACATATCCATTATGCAAACAGCAACATGTTTATATCATTAAGTGATTACGTAAACTATACACCAAAGTAACAATCATTTTCAAATGCATTCAATTGCATTTTAAGTGAATTAGAAATGCTCGTTTATCATGTTTTAATATCAAGTTCAAAACGGCATGAAGTGAGGGCCATATGCGGCTTAAATTAATATGTACGAGGAGTAATCAAAACGTCCACATACAAGCCACATAATATCAAAACCGCCTGAAGCTGCATCAAGGAAATTTAACAGATATATTTTGTATTCTTTTATTATTTATACAATAAGCCATCAATCATTATATTATATTTTAACTGAGCTGTCTATGTTTTTGTAAGAAAGTATATGTCCAAGAGGCATAAGTTCAAAACATGACGCAGTTTCTACCTTGGTGTAATGGAGGAAACTTTTGTGTTATGAGCATTTGTCATTCAATAGTCATTTTTATAAGCACCTTTTATTTGTTTCGTAAATATTGTAATTTTTACCTCTATCTTTAAGTCCATTGACATATTATCGTAAATCCCTTGGCATATTCATATGAGCATGTTCCTGTCGTATATAAATCCATTGACAATAACATGCATTGAAGTCAGCCATTAATGAAATTGTAAAAGCGTAAAGACCTGATTCTGTCTTCATTTAACCCCACGGAACCTTATCAAGACCTTGATGGACGTTACAGAAATCAATGGCCACATTTTGACCTACAGTGATCATATAATATCTTTGTTAATGATAAAATGATCATTTGTCAAATTATTAACGTAGCAAGCTTTAACTGTCGATACTTTTTTAAGTATTAAGCATAGATTTCCTACACTTCTTAAATGTTAGTTGTTTTATGTTCCTTACAAAGCACCGACAACATAGTTGGCATGAGTCCAAGATCATTTTAATAACCCCCTGTAAATTTGTAATAAAAAGTAATTGTATGCTAAATTCTAATGTTTTAGCTCTTTAAGAATTAAGATAAAAACTGTTGAAATGTCAATGGCATTGTAACGAGTGGGGTACTGGTATACTGTTTTTTTTCCAACAAGTATGAAAGTCATGTGATAATACTACAGCTTTACAAAAACAAATAAAATTGTCCAGTTCTTTCCTTCATAGTAAGCCAGCCTGTTAATGACAATATACATACTTATTAAGATTGTATATGGGAGAGGTTGTTGATTTCAAAAGTTAAGTATAATTTGATTGAAAATTTTCCAGGTTTTCAAGGATAAGATATCTCTTTGTACAATTTGTACAATTTCCAGACCGTTTACACTTTACAACTTAAAAAATTGTTGTGCAAAATAAACTGAATCCTCACGTCATAGAAATTATACGTTACAATTTTCTTTCTAGAAGGGTACAAGTTTCTCTAAAGTTTAGCGTAAATAATATCATGATATAAATTTTTCATAAGAATATAAATTTTTCTTATTTTACAAGATTAAGCAATAGTTGAAATTTGGCAATAAATTGAAGATTTAATGAACTTTTTAAAGTGCGTGAAAATGCGCGATTGCGGGGAAACGGTGAATGCGTGATTTTGCGTCATAAATAGGAAATTGGTATATGCGTTAAAATGCGTGACTGCGGGGAAGGGGGTTAACATTCAGTATATACATTGAAATCGAAACAAGATGTTTTGAATTAATTTTAATGCTTAAGGCAGCCTTAACATTGCTGCATAGAAAAAAAACTGAAAAAAAACATATATTTTGATAAACGTTATAGTTCAGTGTATCCATAAGATTGATAAAATGATAAATTGAAAACGGCTAGAATGTTTTAAACATTTTAATATATCGATAAAAAGGTCAATAAAATGACTTGTCAGCAAATACAATTTATAATTGTGACTGATGTTAACATACTATTTGTTAGTCCATCATTTATATACTGAATTAACGAAGGATATCTCTCCATTCAGCAGAGGATGTTCAATCCCCCTTGGAATCTGATTCTTCCTCTGATGTTTGCTCAGTTCAAATGTTTATTGACTTTGAAATTGACAAGTGTTCGTTATCTCCATATTCTTTGTCCATGAATCTGAAAATAGAAAAAAAAAACTCTTCAAAAAGAAACAGTATTTATAAAATTCTTTTTCTTTTCGTTATATTCTTTCGTTATATTCTAACTAAAATTTTGCTGGCTTTTCTTTTTTGTCCTTTAAAAAGTAATTTTTTTACTCATAATTACTTCAAAGACTAAATTTAATGTTATTTTGAATTATCATACATATTCAGTGACTTCGCCAAAAAAATAAAATGAAAATTTATTCCAGGATGAATTTGAATGCTAAACGAATATAATAAATCAAGGCGCCGTAGATGGTCTGGGTGTAACGATGACCTGTTTATACAGATTGTATTTCGTTGGAAAACCCATAAACTACGACTTATCTGATGAACGTAGCTTTTTATGACATTGTGTAACCAAGCTATTTAACGTGAATGTAAAAAACGCTTCATTTTTTATTTGTCATTTAGGTCGAGGGAAATTATCATTCCTTAAATCTAAAACAGAAGAAACCTTAACCATGTAATGAATTCTTTTGAAATTTGTGCAGGTACTAGAGAAATACCTAGAATAAACAATGCAACATAAATTTATTTTTTTTAAACCAAAAAGGAAACAAAATTAGAAGATTTTTTAAAAAAAACTCCCATGCTCTCTCTCTCTCTCTCTCTCTCTCTCTCTCTCTCAATGAAAACAAATTGAAAACCAGGTAATATTGACAATACAATACAAAATTACCATGAAACAAAAATCTAAAAAAAAAAATCCCATATTCCTTCCGTCACTAACAAAAGTTTGTCTATTATATTTTGTATAAAAACAGTAACTTAAATCAGTACATCACTGTGCCTCAATGCTATGAACACTGTGTGCCTCTGATTCCAGCCCTGAGCTCCCACTTTTTCCCACTTCTTGTTAAGTCATTATTTACACAAATTTTGAAAGGTTTAACAAACATTGTTAGTTCATTATTGATACACTGAATTTTTCGTATTTTTCTGATCATGACAACAAGCACACGGCGGGTGTGACCGGTAAATAGGGGATGCTCACTCTTTCATGTCACCTGATCCCACCTCTGATGTTTCGGAGGTCCGTGTTTGCTCTGCTCCTCCTTTTTTAATGTTTAATGGATTATTTTTAGCTTGAATACTGTTCTAATTTACTATACAAAATGGAATTATATATCAATTTTGTTGAAATAACTTATTAAAAAATAAATCATTAAATGTTTATATAAGAAAACCCTTATATGCTGAAAGGAAAAAGAAACGCATTCGAACATAATATTGGAAATTTTTTTGACCATGTGGCCGAAAAATATGAAAATGGTCAAATGAGTATATTGGTTACTTTGCACTAAAATCATCAGTCAAAATTACTACACCATGAAATGTATGGCGTCACGTATAAGAAATAATAAAAAGTCAAAAACACGTGCATGTTGATGATGATAATTTTTTGATATAATTTTGTAATGCCCTACAATGCATTAGAGTTGTAGAAATCGTTTTTGCATATTTGCAGTCAATATAAATTTCTTGCAATCGTGGATGACTGACGGAAGCTACTGTGGGTTAAGTAATTGAATTCAATATTGCATAAGTGAATAAAAAGGCGAAAAACATGCTGTTGTACAGATTGTTTTCAAATTAATAACCAAATACAACTTTTTTTTGGTTGTCAGAGAGTTAACTTAAAATGTTTCCAATCAACAATGACGGTGACGTTAACGCGTAAAATCGTCACATCAAGGTAGGGCTTTTCATCATGCCATCTCGGTTATTGTCAAGGCTTTATCACCAAAACTGATATTTATACAGCAGACAATAATACTCGTTCTTTCATCCTTACCTTAAGGAAATTCTAAGTTCTAATTTCGGCCTTGAGCTTGGCCTCTTTACTTCGATTTTACTATCAAACGCGCACGTACGCGTCGTTTGCGTGATTTTTTTTAGCATGTTTAAGCTGGAAAAATTTAGCTAGTCTTTTTTTTTTAGACTTTTTTTACAAACATCCACGTGTACCAAACCTGCTGGGTTCTGTACATTCTATCCTAAATCGAAAATTAGTATTCAATTTGGCCACGAGATTTGCTAGGTTTGGAATAATACAGCTAATCTCAGCCGTCGGAAGGGTTGAATAATAATGCTCTGAAAAAGATAACTGCTTTAGTGAGTTCAATGCACAGGAAAATCAAGTTTGTTACCAATGCGAAAGGGAGAATATGCGAATTTTTGGTTTTATTTTTTGGGGCTGTGTGGATATTTTGATATGAATATCTCAGGAATTATAACTCAAAATCACACAAAATTTTGGTAACTTGTTGATTAAATATGGATTAAAATGTATGATAACAATGGTCGAAAAACATATTTGAAATATCTGTTTTAATTAAACTCTAACGTATAATATGCGTTTTTTAATCCTTTCAGTATATTTCCTTACATTACTAGTTGTGACACTAACCTGGGAAACAAATTCTTGTTTACATAAATGGAAAATAACAAGGAGACTCTCTCTATAAAAATGTCATCTTCTTTTGAATACAAAAATAATTTCTCTGATTTTACACTTTGTCTATTAGTTATGTAAACACTTAGAGAAGCAATTCGGAAATATGTTGGGTCCTTGTAAAAATGCATATTAGGAGAGGTGTAAGCCGAGCCCAATCTTCTTTTTTCACGGACCTCACATATTTCCGTATTATCCAATGTTTACCCCTTTATCCCGTGGATATAGCTCATGGGATATCGTTTTCATATTCCACTCTTAAGTGCAGGTATGACGTCACAATAGTATTTGCGTTAGTGTGATGAAGTGAAATATAGCGGAGTCCCATATGGAAAAAAAGTGTAAACATCGGATGTGAAGTATTAAACATGGGATAAAAAGAATCTCCCATGATTTGTAGTTGGATATGATTTTCATCCAACTCGTTGTGTGTTTTTATCCCCTCGCCAAGGATAAACACAACTCGTTGGATAAAATAAAATCACATTAAACTACAAACGATGGGAGATTCTATATTTAGCCCTCTAAGTGTCTACATAACAAATTTATGCAGTCGAGGATTTCTTTAAAATTTGGTTCTTCTTTTCTGAGTAAGTAAATCGTTCCGTAACAATTTTTTAATTAAAATTAAAATTTTACAGATTTTTATGAGAGGCAGGATAAAGGAAATTCAACACTTCATACTATAAAGTCTTGTTTTATCCATATACTAGTATTTGACCATGCTAAATACTCAGTAAATAGCTATTAACATGACTGAATTTAAAGTAACTTCCATACTAAAATTAACATGTGAAAAGAACAGTTACTTCTAGAGATGTTCTAATAAGCCGAGAAAATTTCAACACATCATATACCAGTTAGGAAATTTGCTGATTTGGTACAATATCACCTTCTCTGATCCAATGTACATTGATCTACGTCGAGTATTAATGTCAACATATTCAAAATGAGAATCGACATGATAAAAGAATTTCTATATTATGTAACTAATTATATAGATCTAGAAGTAAATATATATTCTAACACAATGATTTCGGAAGGGAAACCCCACTTCTTTATGGCACCTGATTACAATTCTGATGCTTCGGAAGTCTGTGTTTGCTCTGCTCCTATTTTGAGTTGTTTTATCAATTTTGATATTGTGTACTGTTTGTTTTCCTAATATTTTTTATCCATGAAGCTGAAAATTTAAAAAAAAAAATACATAAGAAACAGCATTTAGAACCTCTTAAATTATTATCATTTCTTTATATCGGTACTGTTCTTAAATAAAATTTTGCTGTTTTTTTTTTTTAAGAAATCTATTCTTTCATATTTTCTTCAAAGATTAAATTGGATGTTATTTAAAATTGTCCTTCATACTCATACTTTCTATATTCAGTTCACATCACTAAAATTTGAAATTTAAGCCCAGAAGAATTTGAATGCTGAACGAAGATAATAAATCAAGGCGCCGTAGATCGTCTGGGTGTAACGATGACCTGTTTATACAGATTGTATTTCGTTGGAAAACCCATAAACTACGACTTATCTGATGAACGTAGCTTTTTATGACATTGTATAACAAAGCTATTTAATGTAAATGTAAAAGACGCTCTGGTTTTCATTTGTCCTCTAGATCGCAGGGAAATCATCATTACTTATAACAAAAACTTGGGTAAAAACCTTAACTATTTAATAATTTCTTTTGTGGACTTTGTGCAGGTAGAGAAAACGAAAACCCATAGAATTATCAAAACAAAATAAATTCATTTCAAAAAATTAACAAAGTTAGAAGATATCAAAATAAAAATAAAAACTCCCATGCTCTTTCTCTATCTTTCTTTCTCTCTCAATCATAAACACAATATGACCTTTAACTTCAACTTGAAAAGCCGAAAAAACTGAAATGGTGACAATAGAATACAGAATTAGCTTAAAACACAAATAAATGCCAATAAAACAAATGCTTGCTTTATTGTAATTAGTTCTAATGGAGAACAAACAAATCAGAAAGTTCGGCACTGTAAATTGTCTTTGACTTTAATATTGTATTTTGCAGAAAAACAGTTACATCAAACATTACATCACCGTGCATCAATACTATGAACACTGTGTGCCTCAGATTTCAGCCCTAGACACACAGGTCTACCACTTGCATTTACACTCCTTACACTTTACTGTCACAATCTGTCACCAATGCTCTACTATGAAACGGACGTTTTTCATGCTTCTTGTTAGGCAATTATTTTCACACAATTTTAAAAGTGTAACTATATTTGTTATATTAATACACTGAATTGACGACAATTTTTCCGTATTTCACAATCATGACAAAGAAACATGGCGGGTTTGATCGGTAAACAGGGGATGCTCATTTCTCCATCGAACCTGATGTTTTGAAGGCCCGTTTCCTCTGCTCATACTTTTTCATGTTTGATGGATTTTTAAGCTTGAATACTCTTTGATTTCACTACATATTTCATTTCATTTAGCTTGAATAGTGTTTGATTTTACTGTATATTTCATGAAATGAAGTTATGTATTTTTTTAAATAACTTCCGAAAAAAAATATATATCATAAGAAAACCTTTATTTTTCCTTATGTAACTAGTTGTGTTACTAATCTGGGTAAGAAATTCATGTTAATTCAAACGAAAAATAACAAGGAGACTCTCTCTATAAAAATGTCATCTTCTTTTGAATACCAAAATTACAGTTTTTGAATTGTGACTTAAAGTTCAGTAGCAATCTTAAAAATGGACGTTTCCATATTAGAGGGACGTAAAACAATATACAATCAATCAATCTTAAAAATGGCATTAATAAGGATATGGAAATAACGAACAGTATTCAATCTCAACGTCCATTAAACAAATATACAAAACAAGAGCAGAGCAAACACGGACCTCCGAAACATCAGAGGTGGGATCAGGTGCCATGGAGGAGTGAGCATCCCCTGCTGACCGGTCACACCCGCCGTGTGCTCATTGTCATAATCAGGAAATAACGGAAAAAATCCGTAGTCAATTCAGTGTAAGATTCAGTGTAATTCAGGTTAACATAGAAACCCCAGTGACCTTATCCAATGCATCAGCCAGGGATATTGTCAAACAGGGGACGTTAAATACAATCAAACAACAAATATTAGGACACATTCCCAAGCGTAGAATATTTCTGAAAGTGTTCAAAAGTACTTGTTTTCAAACCTTTCTTCATGACGAGTTTATAAATGATCATAACATTTCCATTTCAAAAGTATGCTTTTCAATAAATGTACACTGCATGTAACAAGTGTGTTTTATACCTACTTATCAACTTGAAAATTTCATAATTAAAGATCTCTTTTATATCTATTGTATCTTTTTCTTTTGTAAATCAAGGCAATTACTCTGGAAAATATTATTTCAAAGATGACCGATGATAATAAGCAATGTATTTATTCATTGTATTTAATCGTAACATTCATTAACTACAGTTGATCATATGTTGGAGTAACATTTAATGATACTGTAAAACCAAAATCTGCCAGCATTAAATACCACGATGTTAAAACGATTTTATTTCCTCTCGTCAAGCTGGTAAGTCGCTAGAGCGCTCCCTCCGTGATCGGGAGGCCGTGAGTTCGCATCTCGCCTGCGACCGACTTAGTCCTTAAGGTCTTCAGTCCCTAATAGGAACAAATTCAATGAAATTGAAAACATAACAGATATGTAGGCATTGAATACTGAGTTTATTTAGACAAAGTTCCCATTTATTACTATAAGTATGTATAGTGGGATGTGTCCTAATTCATGACCTTGAATTTTGGTAAGAGTTATCTCCCTTTTTTAAATTAATAAAAAAAATCAATTAAAAAAAATTAAGCTGGTAAATAAATTGTTTTCAATTATCATTCTATTTTTAATGTTTCAATGCATCTTTCCACTGCAGGATTTATTGATAGTCAAATTATTTGAATTTTTATTTTGAAAAAACGCTTTTCCCCATAGACTTCAATGCAATCTTTGTTAATTAACTACCGCTTAATTAATGAATTTTTTGAAAATATCTCGTGGGCAATCCTTTTCCACTATAAAATGCTCCAATATAATATCAAAGTATTGTGTACTTGACGGACATTTAAGGGTAGAGAATTTGGTCCCATTAGGGATTGAAAACCTTAAAATGGGTAGCAACTGTTCCTTCGCCATGCGCTCGGCACTTTGATTGATTGTATACTGTTTAACGTCCCTCTCCAGAATATTTCACTGATATGGAGACGTCACCATTGCGGGTGAAGGGCTGCAAAATTTAGGCCTATGCTTGGCACTTACGGCCTTTAAGCAGGGAGGGATCTTTATCGTGCCACACCTGCTGTGACACGGGGCCTCGGTTTATACTGTCTCATCCGAAGAATCGCCCAATTAGTTGCCTTTTACGACAAGCAGGGGGGTACTGAGGATCTATTCTAACACGGATCCCCACGGGGACTCGGCACTTTGAAATGAAAGTTGCAGGTCCTTCGGATGAGACATTAAAAACCGTGGCTCCGTGTCAGCGGCAGGCGTTGGCACGATAAAGATCCCTCACTGTTCAATGGCGCTGAGTGCCGAGTAAAGGTAAAAATTTTAAGCCCTTCACCGGCATACGGTGACGTCTCCATATGAGTGAAAAATTCCCGAGAGGGACGTTAAACAATATACAATCAATCAATCAATTGTCAACTTGATAATAAGAACTTGACCTTTTCTTTAAAAAAAAATCAAGGGCCACAGCACTGAAATGACTTTTTCACAACTTTTCAAAAATAAATATATGAATTTTTTCCTTTTGAAATCCCTAATTAGATACCAACATTATCAACTCTGAAAACATGTTTTTTTTTACTTATTATGATCCTGCAACATTTCTTTTTTATTATTAATGGTTTTAATCAAATAAAAGAACTGTTTGTCATATTCACATTTTTTGACATTGGTGTTAAGTCGCAAGAACGCAGATTGTGCAGATTGTGATGTCATACATTAAATATTACTTTCAATTTCTGATTTAAGTGACATTTCTATGCATCATCTATATAAGGCGTGCTTTTCTTTTTTTCCATAAGAACAATTTTGTTTATAAATATTTTTTACTGAATTACAAATCTAAACCTGTGAACAATTACAAAGAAAGAAGATTAAAAAAAATGTGCGCGGTTAATATCCACAATTTTTGCAGATAAAGAACACGTAGCTGATGAGGACCGAGTGATGACAATTGTGTAAGATTAATGGAACTATACCAGGTGTATTTTTTGGATAGAATTAAAACAATAAATTAGGGTGATAACATGATTTGCCTAGCTATTGGATAAAAAACCTTCCTCTTGCAACAGTCTTTCAGTCCAAATACTAGAGAACACAAGACAAAGAAACCCCTTACATCTTCAAAGGAGTGTTTTCTTCATCCTTTTGACAGTTTCATTAACATTATGGGACTCGAAAGTATTAAACGTTTAGTTAATCATATGAAGTCCAGGGTTCTGTATGGGGTGTTTAACAGTTAAAAAAAAATCGTTAAAATAATAATCCTGTTTTTTGTAATTTTAATAGAATATATACTGTTTTTTTTTTACTTTAATGTTTCATGAAATTACAGGTTTTATCTTAAATATCGTTGAATAATAGAATTCAAAAGATACTTTAATTGATACGCGTTTCTATTTTTCTGAAGTTAGTATATTTTGAGGACATGATTGTGCATAATCTTTCACAAAAGTAAAACATGCTGATTTTGGGGATAGTATAACTTAAAAATTAAATCAAAAGTACTATTTGATTTTCTTTGATCTAAAAAGAAATCAGCATCCATTATAAGGAATGAAAACCTTTCTTAATTTTAGTCTTGTTTTAAAGGAGGTAAACAGTAACATTAGAAACAAAAACGAAAACAAGGAATATAAAGTTAAATCTACATTGCATGCGTGCAGAACATGAAAAAGAACGAGAATAATAGAGCAGTAAAAGACCTATGAAATATGAGTTACAGATAAAATACGAAGATCAAAACTTTCCCTTATATCTTGCCAAGGTATGCATTTCGAATAAAGGATGAAGTCAAACAAATTATCATTCAAAGTCACACGTTCTAAATTTAGCTTACTTTACAAAGAATTGGAAATTTTAGACCCGTGGTATTTGAAGGCTGAATAAGATTATGAATACGGTACAGCGAATCACTTGCGTGAAAAACTTACCTAATGTTATAGATCGTATTTCGTTATTGCGTGCATGAATTACATTTGAGCAGATGACACAGCATTGTATTATTTTGAAGAACCTAACTCTGGCGGAATTTAATTAATACAGACATAAAGCTAAGGGCCGTTCTGCCTTCATAACTCACGTGAATCACAGGAAAAAAAAAACATTTTTTACCTAACCTTTTTAAAGTCATATATCTACGATATACCATATTTTGAACCAAAAAACATCCCATTAAAATTTTAAGTTAAACATCTATTAAAATTATTATCTCGAGAAAGGAGTTATTCAGGTTTGTGTTACTGAGAATAACATTCCGTTTTTTTAATAATCTTTCTTCAAATATATTGTATGAACACTCTTTTTTCTCATTTAACTTTTTAATGCACTTAAGATCATAGGCGTCGGAACCGGGGGGTCTAGGGGGGGCTTAGCCCCCCCCCCCTCCCTTTTTTTCCAAATATATACTTAGTATAGACATTGTACATATCTTCGTAGGTAAAGCCCCACACTTTGTACAGGTACGTCTTAGTTTAGGTTTAAATTAGGTAAAGTTGAGGTTTTTAAAAAATTTTTTGGTACTGAAGTTCGATACTACACCCCCGCCCACCCCCCATCACCACGAGGATTTTCGAGTTTGGGAGGTCTTTCCCTTTTTTTTTTTTTTTTTTTTTTGCTTGTCAGGTTCTTTTGAAGGTACAAAATTTTCTTATTAAACTAACCCCCCCCCCACTTTCAATTTGCTTCCGACGCCAATGTAAGATTATAAATGATATAGCATTCTCCTCACGATCGTCAAGGTAGTGTGCACAGATTGACCAGACCTCGTATCAAAGTCAGATTTGCTCACTTCGGTTTGAATGTTTAATTTTTCGGACAGGAAGGGCAAACTAATGGTATCAAACGTGTTAGTAATTGACGAGATATTTATAAAATCTGCCAAATCCTTATAATAAATTAACTGGAAATCTTTGTCATCAAATAGGAAATCTTGATTTTTTTTAATCCATGTTATACTCCGTGGCGCTATTTACAGATTAAAAAGTTACACATATCATAGAAAAGCGTTTCTAGAAGGTTATTTAATATTCTGTGATTAGTATGCCTCACGAGAGAGAACACTTGTTAAAACGAATAAAAAATATTAAAGGTGAATTAGATTGCTCAGCAGGGACCTGTTTCACAAACATTTCCTAAGATATGTCATAAGACATAACTTAAGATATGCCTAGGTTATAACTTAGGAAGTTCCTAAGATTTGTCACATCTGTTTCACAAAACAATGTTATCTTAAATTTTTCCTAAGTAATTTCTTAAGTTGTACCTTTAACAGACTAATGAAATAAATTCTCCGCTCTAGCTAAAACTCTCTGTATGTCAGTATGGTTTATATTTTTAGATTCAAAAAGTGAGGGGCGAGAGATCGGGGATTATCCCTACTTTCAAAGGACTCGGACAAAAGTTTTAACTTTGCGAAGTTTGCTGCAAGAACTAAGCATTCACAGACACACCTTATGAAGCCCTCTTCCCTTCCGGACACCAATATTCGTATTTTTTTTAAACATTGTTCTACGTGTTATAGGTCTAATTTATTTTACTCATTATAAGATATCAATCTCAGGTGTTTTTTACTTTATTTTTCTACTTGTCAATTATTAAATAAAATTCAAAAATGATTGCTTCGTATTGAACACATGTAAGGGCATTAAAAAATCTTTTCCAAAGTCACTCCACGTCTGTTGTTCGTGACTCGGATGTATAAAGCTTTTTCACATACATAAAATAAACATACTATGCCAGAAAAAAATCCCAAATTCGCGACTATACAGATTTGAGAAAACTAAAAGAAGATGTTAAAAAGGAAATTTAATGAAATCTCATGCATAGCTATATATTGTATTAAGCGGAGATACGATGAAAACTGGTTGCAATATTATGGCTGTAAGTACTGGAAGATCAAGAAAAAAGGGGGGAGGGGTGGTAATAACAATTTTACCGATGTACAGAATAATATAGAAAACAAAACTGCGTTATGCTTGTGTCCCCTAAATATAAAGCCCTAGAGGAGATTATATGCAACCATTTATCAAGAATCATGTATCGAAAGCGAAGAAGTGCTTACATTTATCTAAATTTCATTTTACAAATTTTAATTATACTAGTGATTAGAAAATACATGTAGATATAGTATATACATGTACATGTATATACAGACTGTGGACAAAAGTATCGGAATCAAATCATGAGCTTTTTTGTTTACAAAGGCTTGCTCTTTAAATGATGGGTAATTAATCCAGCATGTGTACCATCTATTTCGCCATCTTTCTTATATACCTTGGACTAATTTTGACACCACATTTTTCCAATTAGTGAAATCGTTTTAATTCCATGCATGCAAAGTTAGGCAGTTTTAACCTGGAAAAATTTTACAATCATACATATACGAGAAGTCCATTCGATTTTCTCACCCCAAACACATTCTCTATGCCCATAAAAAATCTTGAATATGCAGCTGCAATATGTAGTTTCTTCCTAAGTCATCGATTTACCTTTCCTAAAGTTACGACATAACTTAGGAATATCCTAAGATAAGACGAGTTTAGTGAAACGGATAAGTAATGAACTTAGGAAAAAGTTCTTTCCTAAGATTTAACTTAGTCCTATGACGTATCTGAACTTAAATATTTGAATACAGGTATGAAGCGAATATTCCTTCAGCAGTCAATGGTATTGTGCCTGAGACCAATTTAGATATGTACATGCAGGTTTCATGGATAGAGGGGGGGGGGGTCTAAAACCGTAAATAAAATGAATTAAGAAAATTAAAGATAAGTATTGGTAAATTTAAACAAGAAGATTTAAATAGGAAATTTAAAACTTAACTATTTTATGAATTTGGAAAAACAAGAAGTTAAGATAAAAACTATAAAATAAAAGCATTAAAAAATAATTTTGACAAAGACTCCCTTCAGATTTTTTTTAGATAAAAACTCGAAAAATATGTAAGCTTTCATTTGGAGACTTGCGAATTGTCTATTTTGTTTTATTCAGCAGCAGGCTAGATATGATAGATATACACTCAACACATTTCAAAATGTTTAATATGTTGTTTAACACGATAACCGGCAGACAACAAGTGCAAGCATTATATAAAGAGAGACGACATTGATACCATTCAGAAGTTTCTATGCCGGAGAAGCAAGATTACAACACCAAAACTAAACAAACTTAAAGTCAACACAGTTGTATATTAAATACTACAAAATTAGGTGAATTTCCTACTTACATTAACTGAAACATATTTTAGTATATCATTATTACATTTTGATATATGGTCGACATATTTTCAATTTTAAAATAATTGTCATTTTTCATTTTTACGTGGATACGATATACCAGTATCAAGGTGAGCTTGAGATAAAGACACCACGGATTCTGACACATCTGTTTCATATTATGATATTTTACTCGAAAAAAAAAAACGTTAATGCAAATCTTACAATCAAGCTTTATGATAAACGTGATGACTTTAAGGACGCCATTGCACGGCGTCACGTGATCACGTCATTTGATGGATAAAAAAAGAATGTTTGCTGTAACTATTTCCGGAATCAGGAGCGTGATATGTTTGCGCGCATTACAATTGATTGATTGATTGTATACTGTTTCACGTCCCTCTCCAGAATATTCCACTGATATGGAGACGTCACCATTGCCGGTGAAGGGCTGCAAATTTAGCCTTTGCTCGGCACTCAGGGCCTTTGAGCAGGGAGGGATCTTTATCGTGCAACACCTGCTGTGACACGGGGCCTCGGTTTATACGGTCTCATCCGAAGGAACGCCCCATTTAGTGGCCTTTTACGACAAGCAAGGGGTATTGAGGACCTATTCTTACCCGGATCCCCACGGGGCTGCGCGCATGATGAAAGGGATTTTTTTTTTAAGTAGAGAAAGAATAATATATTAAAGGTTTTTTCGATAAACAAACAGTGTTGGTAAACGTTGACCATATTTTTATCTACGTGAATGTGTTTTACGATTTGACACGTCTAGTTGTTGTGTACATTGAAATCTATTTCATAAAAAATTAATTTAATTTATAACTTGAAATTAATGTCCCCATTTTAAAATTATAATTTTGTTTAAAATTGTTTTTACAATAGGATCTACATCTTCGTAAAGATAATTTCCAATTTAAGAGATTCAGACGGCGCGATTTACTAGATGCATGTATGAATACTTAGTATTGATGAATGAAAGCGATTTTGATATACGTATTACGATGAAGATCACATATGTCTAGCAGGCATATTAAAAAAAGGTAGAGGATTTTTTTATCCTATAAGATCTTTTGCATTTTCAGGAGTGACATCGGCCATGAAAGCAAATCGTACACGATTGTTGTAAAATGTTTTATGCGTCGTATTGAAACACAACACACTTCCATAGAGGGAAGATGTACACGTAGATAAAAAAAAAGCCAACATTTGAAATCATCAAACAAATTGGAATATAATTGAAAAATGAATTAAATTTTTGAAAAATCACAAGGACATAAACATGAATGTTTCACTCCAGCATAAATCATAAAGCGACGCAAAAGTTATTTCAATCAACGATAATTTTTGAATTATGGCCCTATAGTTTTGACGTCAATACAGTGTCGATTCTCCGGGACTATTTTCCCTACGAATAACGCCACTGCCACAGGCTTTCCAAACTTTTTCCAAAATTTGGAAAATTGGCTTGCGCGAGTAATTCGGTTTTCAAAAAATTCAAACTGAATGTTGTATTTAAGTTTATGGATTAAAATAAAGGAAAATAAAAATCGTTCTATTTATTTTTTAGAGCGGCAAGTAACGGTTTATTGTTTTCAATCCGATTTAATCCGGATTATTTTTTCAAGCGTAGTTTACACCAAGTTGCAATGGCGGCTTCCATGCGTCATTGGAAACAGAGATAAGTTTCGTGTCTTATGCATGTTATTGCTGAATGAAATTAATAGAAATACGAGACTGTGGATGCAAGCGACATGGTATATTTCATGGTTGTGCGAATGGCATCAATAATGATGAGAATATTCGAGAAAACAAAGAGCTTTGTAATTCGAGACTGAGCTGCTCAATGAAAGCTAAAAATTCTGTGATGGCAGTGCTGAGGAAACATTGATGTGATAAAAGGTAAAGTTTGAATACTGTTTAAGACGAGACAATTTCTGTAAATGAGTAACACATGTCCATCATTATGATAACCATTTAGACCATGAGTTCTCCCAATTAATTTACAGGTCCAGAAAAATCACTATATTTAGCTATAGCCTATAGCTAAATTTACCTATATATAGCTTTTTTTACCTATATAATGTAGCTTTATTTAGCTATTTCGGAGTAAATTTCTGTTTGTCAAAAGCAGGTACAAAAAGAAGCATAATGAAGCAGTATTAGTTTCCAACTTTGAAATGGACTGAAAGCAATTCACCAAAAACACGCTTTTAGAAATGTTATATACATGGAGGTAAATAAAGCTATATAGGTAAATTAAGCTATATAGCTAAATATAGTGATTTTCCTGGACCTGTTTAATTATAGTATAGACCAGAAGAGTTAGAACACATCATTAGAATTAAAATTAAAAATTAATTATCTCATTCTAGCACGTTAAGTCTTAAAATTATAGAAAATCATTGTTATTATTCAGCTAGGTTATACAAGTAGACCATATGTTACACATACAACATTGTAGATCTCATGTACATGTATCTATAAAGTCATTCTACATGTTTATTTATTCATTCACCAATCAAGGGCCCTCAGGGGGCATATACAATGAAGAAACAAACAATATAATCATTATTATAACAATGATTATATTAAAATGATCCTCACCAAAAGTTCTCAGATTTTAAATACTGATGTATCTATACAAGCTACAAATTTTGAAAATCCACATATTTCCTACTGAGGAATTGAAAATGAAGAATACTATTATAATAGAGAAGTAAACTAAAGTTTGATTTTAAGAGGAAAGGGAGAGAACAATAATGACAACACCAGGATATGACTACAATGTCACCCAAGGCTTCATTCCCAAAATATAGGACTGTGGTGCTTTATCGATCCAGCTTTCTGACCACCCATGACTGTGACAGATACTGCCTGATTATCACATTGAAGTTAAAAAATTCAAATATAATCTCCTTCAACACACAAAACAGTATCAAATTTAGGACAGATCAGGAAGTGCATGGTATTTATAAACCACAGTATGGCTAGATGTTAATTGTGTTATGTCATGATACACTTAAACTGTATCATGATTCATATCAAAACATGGAAGCAAATTGAAAGGGGGGGGGGGTTAAACCAACAAAAAAGGTTAAATCCCAATTTTCAACACCTACATGTTTTTAAATGTCTATTTTAAATTTGCAAAAAGAGGGGGCTTAGCCAACCCTCCAGTTCCAACGCCTATGCAGAATGTCACGCTTGCCAACCGTAAATATTTTTTTTTATGCTCTTGTCCCATGATGTGCAAGATTTCACCCAGGAAGTTATAATCTCCAAAATTGCAAGCTTTTCAAAGAAAGAAGTTTGGGTCACCTTTCTATTATAAGTTTTACTCACAGAAATGCTTGAAAACACCATTTCTTTTGTCATTAATGTTACTTCTATATACGTTTTGATAAAAGTAGCAAAAAAAAAAATTTTAAAAAAAACCCTACCTACCAACCCTATATTTTTTCAGCCTGAAAGCGGAAACAAACATATATTTTTTCTAGGCCTTATTCTATCAGTTCATAAATAAGGATGTAACAGTTCTGAATACTATACATTACAATAAATACAACAAAAGTAAATAAAGTGAAAACTCTTTAATTAAGTTAAAGGACTAAAAAGAAATTGCATACATTGCAATATCCCTACACTAGGCACAGTTCTATTTTTATTAGTATAAAGTAAGCTTGAGTAAATCAGTAAAATGTTGCATCATAATGAATTGTATTTGACTTGTTATGCCCCCATATTCTTTGATTTGGGAGTATATATTTTTTGCCCTGTTTGTCCATCTGTTGGTCTCTCTGTCTGTCTGCCTGTTTGTCCACAAAATCTTTAACGCAGCTCACATTTGGATGTGTGGGTCTATTGCTTTCATATTTCACATATGTATTCCTTATCTAAATACCTTTCTGCAGGTACAACCAAATTTAACCTTGGATTTTTGATTTTGACTTGCATTTGAAAACCTTTCAATCTTTGCCATATAAAGCTGCCATGCAGGGCATCAATGTTTCGGAAATGTCTTGTTTTCTGATATCATTTATATTATTATGATGTAGTTTTGTAACCATGCAACTACATTGGCATGACATTGTGTTTACTGTTTATTATCTAATTTGCTGGAATGCCTTACATTTATATATATATCTGTTATTCATAAATTTAGATGC
>NW_026935407.1:0-6348 GCF_032062105.1 Saccostrea cuccullata | reverse complement strand
ATTGTAACATTAGAGAATTTACTAGTACATGAAATTAAGTTTCCCCCTAAATTTAAAAAACAATTTTAAAAAAAAAAAAACCAAAAGGGAAAAACAGGGCGGCAAAGTGAAAAATTTTTAAGGGAAAACTATTTAAAACATAATGGAATACAAAACAGACAACCTTAAAAACAAAATCAACAGACTTTTTTGAAAAATAAACAACCCCATGAAAAACCCAACATCACCAAAACCAAGATTATTCACTAAATTTGTGTAAGGCGTCCATAAAACAAAAAATTTTCCAATTAACGTAATGGGGCAAGTTTTTTAGCACATTATTTTTACTTTCATGGGAAAAAATAGCGAAATTATATATCGGGATCCTTTTTAACCTCGGAATGTATTATAGAAATATTTTGGTTTAAAATTATTTTCGAATACAAAATAAAAAAGGGGATAAACTCCCGGGTATGTATAATTTAACCCATTTTTATCTATTAGATTACCCTGGTAATTTTAGGAAAATTTGAGACTTTAAAATATTTATAAAAAAGAAATTAAGCAGGATGTGTGCACCCTTTTTTTTTTTTTTTGGCTTAAAAAAAGGTGAAGGAATGTAAAGCTTTTCCCGGGTTTTGGGGGAATACTTATTGGACTGGAGAAATTACAAAATGCAATGGCGGGGTTTGCCATACCATGGAAAAGATGCCACCAACCTTTACAGGAGTACAAATAAGTTCATCCTTGTACCCCTACAGTGTAATATTTATTGGCATAAGGGGGGGGGGTTTGGGAACCCCCTTTTATTTTTGTGCATAAAAAAAAATTCTGTAATATAAATGTCTAATATTTTGAAATAATAAAAAATTTTTGCCGTCTGTCGAAAACCCGGATTTTGGTACCTTCTTCCGTGTCCCTTTCCCAAAACCCCGGCTAAGATTTACCACTCACAAGAACATGAAAAAAAAATGCAGATGGGGGGGATTCATTTTTCTGAGAATAATCTTTTGCTGAGTTTTAATTAATATTTTGATTTAAAAATTAAGTTTTATTCCTGAAAAATCCCAATTAAGATTAAATGAAAGTAAATAATGCATTCCGAAGAAAAAAGTTACAAAAAAACCCTCTCCCCCCAAAAAGAAAACTTTAGAGGGGGGGAAAGGGGTTTTTTTTTTGTTTTTGTTGTTTTTTTTTTTTTTTTTTTGCTTGTCAACTGTTTTTGACCCCCCTTTTTTATAAATATATGTAGTTACGGATTAAAGGGTGTGTTGGATTCACATGAGTGTGGAAACCCTTTAAAACGGACGCCCCTTTTTTAGGTTTCAACTATACTGAAAGGAAAAAAAAAACGCATATAAACTTTTGAATAAAATTAAATATCCTTTCAATATTTTTTCCAAATTTATTATCAAACATTTTAATTATGTTTAATAACAATTTCCAAAATCTTGTGAGATTTAGAACTTTATGGTTATTGATATCGATACCCCCCCCCCCCCCCACCACCACCACCACCAAAAAAAAACTATCATTTTTGCGAAAAAAGAAACCTTGATTATCCCGTTCCCCAGAGCATTTATCTTTTCTGTATTATATAATTATAAAAGTAAAGGGAAATCCCGTTTTTCGGGGGGGGGGGGGGGCCCCCCCCAATAAAAAAATGCCCCATTTTTTTTACGTGGAATCCTTTTTACCCGGGTCATAATCGCGAAACAAGTAGCATTTATGTGAGCGGATCATAGGATCTGATTTTTAATCAGATTGCTTCCTAAATTAATTTATTCTAAAAAAAATTTAATAACTTCACTTAAAGTACAAGAAAAACAAAAATGATAAAAATACAACTTGCCAAGTGAATTTTCAGTTAAAAATGCAATGCATAACACAATAAAATAATTTTATATGATTTTTTAAGAGTGTAAGGGGGTTTTTTTTTTTTAAATTGTTGTTATCAGGAAATTCAGTGAATAATCGTTGGTTTTGCATTGGTGTCGTTGGTTTCGCATCAGTCTGTTTATTTTTCAAATGGTTGTTAAAAACTTTAATCCTCCGATAGTTCGCTTGGCTTAAAATGTGTAAACAAACCAAATGACCTCTCATTTCAATACATATTTTTTATGATAATTTATGCTTGAAATGCACCTTATGCATATCATTGTAAACTTTTGACATTCAACTTTTTTTTCACCCAGAAAGTTTCACAAAAATGTAGCATGTTTTTTTTTTTATCATTGAAAGGGAGGATCAATTTCCTTTATGTTAATTTTGCCTTTTTACCCACTTTTAAACCCGATGATTTACTTCCATAAAAAAAAAATAATGATGACGTAAAAAACTGCGCGCCATCAAATTTTGGTAAAAATGTTTTTTATGAACCCCTCAGCGTATTTTTTAAATTGTTGGTTTTTCATTGGTATCGTTTTTCCATCAGTTTTGTATTTTGCAAACATTTGATTTTGTTTTTAAGGTTGTCGTTTTGTATTTCATTAGTTTATAAAGTTGTTGTTTTGCATAAACTTTTTTACCCCTTTTCGCCGCCCATAAAAACGAACATTTTCACAAATTAAGGGTTTCTATCATTGATTGACAATTTCTTCGCATTGAAAAATTAGAAAAACTAGTTTATTATCGTCTCAAGGCACGATTTGGGGAGTCCACAATCGCTCTCTCTCTCTCTCTCTCTCTCCCCCCATAATGGGGAGAATCATACATCAAATTTTGGGCCCGTGGTTTGTGACTCTTAGAATTGAAAAAAAAGTTGGTACACCATTTAAAAGAAAGAGAATAGATCCCAAAAAAAGTAAACTGTATCACAAAGATTTGTTTCTCTTGATTAGATTAGGGACAAGATCAGAAGAGCTTATGCGATAGAAATGCCCGTCCGCCTGTAAACAACTTTTCGAAAGACCCTCCTACAGTTTTGGTCTGATTTCAATATGAATTGCAGCAATTAGACTACACTAAATACATAATTTGTGTATCTGTTTTTGTTTTTATGAAGGTGTTGCCGTGGTTACTAAAAATAAAATTTATTTAAATTATTTTCAAAATGTAATCCTCCTACAATTTTGGTTATTGCAATAAATTTTGCCATTTTTTTTTAATTTTATTGCCGTTCAAACACATCCGACGTTACTTATTTTTCTTTTAAAACAAAATATACACATACCTAAAAAAAAATTATGTGTATATTTTTTTTTTTTAAAAAAGAAAAATAAGTAACGTCAGGTGCCTGTGGTTGCAAAGTTTCAAGTTCAAAGCTACTTTTCCTTCCTTTGTTATAAATAAAAAGAGCTATAGTCTCGTAAGAGATTTTTTTTTAACCTTAGTTTTTTTTGAATTTCATAACCTAAAAACCCAAATTTTCCCCCGGGATGGCATATCTAAAAGAAGAATTTTGAGTGACCTTACTGTACTATATATATAAATTGTGGTAAATCTGTTCATGATTTTTTTATTTATCTCCAGTTTTACCCCCCACACGGTCAAAAAATCCCCTTTAAACCATTTAAAAACGAAATTCTTTACCCCTACTGTATAAAAACTCACACCTAAGTTAAACTAAACCGAATTAAAGTAGCTTTTGCAATGTTGTGCATTTGGGGGCTTTTTTGTTTTAAGTAAAATAGAAATTAAAAGAATAATAGAAAAAGTGGTTTTTACTTTCTTTCCCATATAATCATATTAAGACAATTTGTTAAATACTTTCAATTTCAAAATTTTATTTGAGAATAATAAGCGAAATTAAAATAAGCAAGTAGAACAGAAAATAAAAAAAAAAAAAATGATAACCTTTTTAATTTTTATTTTTACAATAAACTTTTCAACTATAAACATTAACAATTAGTCTTATTTGAAGGCAATTTTGACTTTTTCTATAGGGGTAAAAGGGGATTTTTTTGTAGTGGATGGGTTATTATTTCCCCCAAAAAAGTTGGGGGAAAATATTTTTTTATCTGTTTCTTTTATTATTATTTTATTATTTTTTTTTTCCGGGAAAAACTTTTCCCCAATATCTTGTAACTAAGTCCCCGGAAATTTTAGGGTTAGTACAGTTATGTTTAAAATCTTTTTTGGGAGTGTTGAAGAGCGGGACGTGCAACGGTGAAATGACCAAAATAATAATAACGGTAACTTTTCTATTTTTTGATTATAGCTTTCATACTCATAAGATAAGATATATTAGAGTATAACTTTACATGGTCAAAATAGCAAATCTCACGCGCACACCGGGGGTTTGCTCTGATTGGCTGGAACTAAAATCTCAATATCTTTTTTTTTTTCGTCATAATCCTTTGAAATTTTGAACTTAGTCACACATTATGGAAAACAAAGATAAATAATAATTTTTAGAAACACGACACCGTGTGTGGGAGCGCGCACGTGCAACATGTGAAATTACCAAGATAATGGATAAAATGAACTTTTAATTTTTTAATGGAATTTTTTTTAAACTACAATGCATGAATAAAGTAGAGATGGACAAGAGACATTCAAATTTTAAACTTAGCGCATGCACGTGGGCTTGGGCGAAATAAAGTCTCACGATCTTTTTTTTTTAAAATTTGAAATTTTTGAATTTAGTCAATATTATAAGATTACAGCATGATATATAAAATTATCATAAAGCACGAAAATCCACGGGCGAATCGATTGGCTAAAATTTAAAATTTTTTTTTTGTTTCTCAAAAAAACAGGATGAAGAAATATGAATAGCTATTACGGTTTCCCCTTTCAGAATTGATAAAATTTAATGCAAAGGTTGCATGCACGCCACACCAAGGAAAAATGAACAATAGTTTGAAAAACGAAATTTAATTTTTAGGGATTTTTATTATTTCGGGAATATAAAGATATGTTAATGGTTTAGACAACATGTCATATCACTTTGCATGTACATAGGGTTTGCAACAATGCGTTAAAATGACAAAAAGTTAATATCATTGTAGTTTTTAAAATTTTCTTTTAAAATCCTGCGAAATAAGCATATTGAAATTTGCACAAAAGGGAGTGGGGAGCGTTTGGGAACCTGTAACTCCCTTTTACAATTAGAATAGTTAGGTTCGCTTTTACTAATAAAAAATAAATTCCTATGGTAATAAGGGGCAGTACCAGTGTCCAGCTTTAGGTCACTTACTAGGACACTAATGCAAACACAGGAAAAAACATAAAGAAAGGCCGAACCCATTGTCCATGTTTTAGTTCACGGGATCTGTTGCATTTTTCCCAGTTCTTGTTAAAATATGATACATATTCACCGACATGTCCCTCATCATAAATCTTATTTATAGACGTCTCTATCAAATTTAAGTTGAAAAATATATATGCTGTATTTCATGTTTGAAATTTTTACATAAGTGACCTTGAAGAATGACCTTACTATACCTCAATGGTGCTGACCTAGAAATGAAAGTCCGTACATTAACATTGCCTCATAAAACTGGACGAGAATCCTTTTTAAAGATTAAATCAGTGGGAAAATTTATTGCCCGTTTATAGGTTATCGTTAGAGATAAATAAAACCTGCTGAATTTGTATAGAAAAAAAGTTATGTAAATTCAAAATATACCTACATGTATGAAAGCATAGAAATGTTCATAAACATTACTGGCGCCGTAAAGGAAAATGTCGCGGCATGTACCAAACCCTTTATTTAACCATATAGTATATAGGAGTAGACCTATAATATATATGTATGTACTTATCTTTCGTCATTTACATAATTACATGGGGAGCGCCTATGATTTTAACCAGAAAAACCCGCAAAATTAATTTTAAAAAAATATATATGAAAATACAGTTTATGTGTTACGCATGAATGGCTTTTTATAAGATTACCATTCGTAAATAACTCATCCTTAAAAAAAAAAACCCACAGTCAACAAGAAGTTTGATGGGTAGATCTGACTTCAAAAATTTTATCGTTACTCAAAATTTTAAGTCTCATAAAATATATGACCTAAATTAAAGAGTAAACACATTTTAAGAACAATTTCATACGGTGCAAAATACATAATTGGGAGGAATTCACTTTTTCCTTAAAAAGTGATCCCAAACTAACCCCAGTTTCTCACGCTACAATTTTTCTGGGGCTACTCAAAATTTCGTACTAAGCAAAAAATCTCAGAATTTTAGTAGGTGAGCCTCGGAGGAGTTGGAGTTTACACTTTTCTTCATTACTGAGTATCACTTCAAAAATAGGAGAAAAAGTGCTGGCACGAAAAAGATTTTTCACTGCTCAAATGCCGTGAGTAATGAATAGGGTCTGAAATTAGGCTCCTAATTGTAGATTTATGGCGAGAACCTCTTAAGTTGTTAGAACTTGTGTTCAAACCATTTGTATAGTATTTATACAATAAAAATTTT